>NW_022680703.1:0-115401 GCF_009764315.1 Trachypithecus francoisi | reverse complement strand
CCTGGGCTTCTACAGAGCACAGATGTCAGCAGCCCAGGGCACAGAAGAGCCCAGAGCCAGGAATGGAAGTGCCACTGCCAGCAGCTGAATCTGAGAGGCAGCTCCAGGGCCCTGGGACCTAGGCCTGCACGCCACAGACATCTCCCTGAGCTGGCCCCAGGCCTTCCGGGTATCCCCAGTATGAGGGAGAAAAGCCTGCATCCACCATCCCGCCAGGTGGGCGCACACCTGTCTGGAGGCACAGGTGACCTTTCTGAGGTGGTGCCTGGACCACTGTACTTTGTGCTGCCACCTGAACTGCCGCCCTCAAGGTCCTGCCTGTGCCATCTCCCTGCCCCCGGCTCTCTAGGACGCAGAAGCCAAGCAGGGAGGAGCTGCGGGAACACGGACCTCGCTGCCGCTCTCACGCATTCCCTCCTTGCCTGCAGGAACATGGACACCTCGCTGCCGCTCTCACGCATTCCCTCCTTGCCTGCAGGAACATGGACACCTCGCTGCCTGCTCTCACGCATTCCCTCCTTGCCTGGGGTCTCAGAGAGGACAGTTCAGGGATCCACAGGATTCACAGCCTCCAGGCTCTGGGGAAGGGGAGAACGGGGTCCCTGAGGCCCCAAGATCATACACCTATGAGGCTAGGGCTCCATGGAGGCCCAGGTCTGCTCAGAGCCATCCATGTGCCTGGGCCTCACCACAGGGAGGTAAGACCAAAGTGGGGAGGAAAGGCAGGACTTCAGGCGCTGCCAAGTGTCCTGCAGCCTGGGTCAGGAGAGGGCCTGTCCTCCAAGGTCTCCTGGGGGAGGTGGAGCCCGCCTCAGGGGGCACAGCATCACCTCCTTCAGCCCCAAGCCTGGGCCAGGCTGCCACTCTGGTGGGGGAGCCAGGTGGGCTCTGGGAGGCCTGGGACTTTCTCACCCCTCCCAGCCCCCAGGGGCACAGTGCCTGGGTGAGAGACCCCAGGGGACCTGTGAGCTTGACCTTTCTGAGTCACACTGACCCACGGCCTCCCAGGGGCCAAAGACTCCACCCCACAGAGCACAGAAGATGGCACTGGCAGGCCCAGGCACAGATGGTCAAGGAGACACAGCCCCACTGCTGTAGTCCCCTGTGGCCACATTACGCTCCTTGTCTGGTAGCCAGCTCTCAATCTCCTGCACCTCACCACACAGGCATGTGGAAAAAGTCACCGCACAGGGCCTTGACTGCTGCCTCTCCCTGCCAAGTGACAGCTTGTGAGGTCTCTGCTGCTGTCTCCCCAGGGTGAGCACAGACCGGCAGGAGCTGAGGCTACCCCAGGAGTGCTCCTGGGCTGCCCACAGGTGCTGCCGCAGATTCCCCTAAGTCACTCACAAGGAAAAAGCTGTGGAGAGGCGGGAAGTGGGGTGGACAGAGGGCACAACTAGGGTGGGGGCTGGGGGCACAGCTCTAGCACCAGGAAGTGGTCTCCCGGCACCCCCCGGAGGGAGCTGTCACAATAGACACGCAGCCCCCTCCACTCCAAAAGGATGGAGAGAAGCGTCAAAGTGAGGGCTGGGCTGGGCTCCACTCTGCCCCTGTTCCTTCTCCCAGGGTGAGCTGGGACGTGGGAAGGAGGCCCTGCTCTGGACAAGGAAACAGAGTTGACCCCTTGCCCCCTGCCGCCCAGCCTCCACCCTGCACCCTGCACCCTCCACCCTGTCCCCAGCACGGCAGCTTCCATCACATGCCAGATCTCCAGGCAGGCAAACGCGGGTTGCAAGGGCCACAGCCTGACTTCCTCGCCACACACCTGCACCACCCCTGGCACAGATGTCTTCCCGCCCCTCCCTCAGGCCTCCTCTGATGTGGCCATGCCTGGTCTGGTCCCCAGACCCACCACACTCCTTGACATCAGCCAAAGCAAGGGTCCTACCTCAGAAAGCAGCTGAGACCCCAGGGCTCCTATTTCAGCCTCTGAGCACAGTTCCACGAGTCACTCCTGTATCTGGGCCAGACTGTCCCCAGGGCACTGGAGCCTGAGGCAGATGCTTTACCTGTGAATGGGCAGGATTGGGGCCACCTCCCTTGTGTGGGAGCCCTCCTCAGCCCCACCCCTGGACCCTCACCACTGGCCCAGAGAAGGGGCTGGAGCAAACCAGAGGACCCAGGCTGGGGAGCTCCTGCGTCCTTTCCCCTAGCACCAGAGTTCATTGACCATGGATGCCTCAGTTCCCTCACTTGTGAAATGGGCCAAGGTAAACCTGGTGAAGCTTCTGGCCAGAGAGAGGAGAGGAAAAAGAGAAATGAAGCAGGCGGAGCTGCGTCCCTGGCCTGAGCAGAGGTAGACCTGCTTTCTCCTGCACGCCAGACCGCTGGGCCACTCTGGCCTCCAGGAGTCGCCTACAGCCCTCACTGGTGGGCTGCCCACTGTGGGGCTCCTGAGGGTGGGCCCTGCAAACAGAGAGCCAGTGGGGCAGTGTGCTGAGTGGATTGGCCTAATGCAGCCTCTGCAGAGGGTGTCCCGGTGGCCTGGAGAGGGGGACCTGCCAAATCACAGCGCCCAGCTCCTCCGTGCTGGGAGCAGAAGCCCCCTGGTCTGGGGGAACAGAGGGCAGGTCCTTCCTTGCCACAAAATGGGACCCAAGAAATCAGGCCAGGAAGATGAGAGGCCTGCTGAGGAGCTGAGGGGAAAGGGGCGTGGGCCGGCCTGGGACCTGTGGGGGAGCCCCCGATGCTTGGACTCCGTTTTCCCATCCACACAATGGGGACAGCCAGACCTATGTGGAGCAGCGACATGCCAGAAACTTCTAAGTGCAACTAGAGGTTCTCTAGTTCTGGTTCCAGGATACCTGGCACGGACAGGCTACGCCCCGCATGTATGAAGGGCGTGTGTCTCTGTGTGCCCATGTAGGGTCCCTGTATATGTGAGTGGTAAAGGGGGCTGGGGTTCCTGTGTGGACCTGGGTGGAATGGGGGTGTGAAGGAGCCACACTGTGTGTGTCCACAGCTTCAGGGGCATATCTCCATGAGAATAGGCAAGAGTGTGTCTTGGTGGTGACCCAGCGTGTGAGTATGCCTGTGTGAACTGGGAAGGATCCTCATCCCCCAGAGACAAAGCTCACACCATGGCAACAGGCCAAGCTGATGGCAGCAGAGCCCATCTGAAGTAGCCACTGTCATGATGCCGGCCGCCTGGACAGGCACAGGCAGCGGATTCTCAGGTGCAGCTGCCAAGGGGGGCAGTCCCCAGAGCCCACCCTGGGAGCCCTCTGGAGCCTACCCCACCAACCCCACCCTAAGCAGGTCAACACTTAAAGTACTCAGTAATTGTGGCCCTGAGCTGTCCCATGGCCCCAAAGGCCACATCTTCAGGTGCCCTGCCAGGCAGCAGCACAGGACTCCAAGACTGCCGGGTGGGTCTCAGACAATAGCAGCCCCTCCAGGGGAGCCACCCCAGAAATCATAGGCTTTTAGGTGTTTAAACACCAGGGCGGCAAAAACGCAGAAGGAAATACAACCAAGGGAAATAAAATTTCCATTTCAGAGGTAAAAAGAATTTACCATGTGAACCCCTGTGGCTTCCTCCGAGGATGTCTGTGCTGACGCATCCTCCTCCAGGTCTTCCAGGTCACCTGCGAAACAGAGTCACTATAAACACATGAGCTCCACTGACTGAATCCCTCAGGTGTCTTGGAGCTGTGGACCCGGGGCTGGCGTGTGTGGAAAGGTGTGTTCACAACACAGATTCAGCCTCTGCCTGTCCATCCTCCATGGTGGTGAGGGAAGGCAAATGGTAAAGGCAGGCATCAGGAAGGCCACAGAAGACAGAGCCTTGATCCTCTAGCTAAGGCAACCTCTTCAACCTCAAATAACCCATCTCAAACAGGGCCCACCACACAGTGTTTCCCTGCAGCATCCAGGGCTCCTCCTTCCTAATCTGACCTGAGCTAACTTGCCCTCCCATCTTGATGAATATGGTGAAACGTGGTCTCTACTAAAAATACCAAAAAAATTTACCAGACTTGGTGGTACACACCTGTAATCCCAACTACTCGGGAGGCTGAGACAGGAGAATCCCTTGAACCTGGGAGGCGGAGGTTGTAGTGAACCCCAGATCGTGCCATTGCACTGCAGCCTGGGTGACAGAGAGAGACGCCGTCAAAAAAAAAGAAAGAAAGAAAAGAAAATTAGAATCTCATCCACCTCTGAGAGAGAAATACTCTGTGCCAGGAAGAATGAAAGAAAAACACTGAAGACACTCAAGGAGGGTGCGGTGAGCCAGGATGCTAACACCCACCACGCCGGCTGCCCCACAGGAAAGGCCCTGCCATCCACCTCACCACTGATGGCCTCAGGGATGCTGTTCCCACGATCCCGTCCAGAAAAAGGAACAGATTCCAGACAACAAGAACTCAAAAGACACTGATGTGAGAAAGAGGATCAGTGTGGATTTGCTGGTCCTTTGTCCAACTGAGACAAAGTCAGGAAGACAAAGAGGGAAGGCCATAAGATGACCGGTGCTTTGTGAGTACCCTGTGAGATTCAATCATTCCATGTCCTGAGGAAGAAATGAGGCTTGGCCAGGCACGGTGGCTCACACCTGTATCCCAGCACTTTGGGAGGCCAAGGCGGGTGGATCACCTGAGATCAGGGGTTTGAGACCAGCCTGGCCAACATGGTGAAACTCTGTCTCTACTAAAAATACAACAATTAGCTGGGCATGGTGGTGGTGGGCACCTGTAATCCCAGCTACTTGGGAGGCTGAGGCAGGAAAATTGCTTGAACCTGGGAGGCAGGGGTTGCAGTGAGCCGAGATCATTCCATTGTACTCCAGCCTGAGTGACAAGAAGGAGACCTCCTCTCAAAAAAAAAAAAAAAAAAGAAAAAGAAAGAAAGAAAAGAAAGAAATCAGGCTCTTGGTGGTGGTAAATATAGAAAAGCTGCTCCGGGGGCTCCAGGGTGGGGGACGGAATTTTCTTCCTCCTTCACATGCCTGATGATTCAGAGTCATGGGGAGAGTTTCTGTTCTTTCCTGTGATGCCCACATCAGCCTGGAGGGATGGGCAGGGCAGGGGCTGCCACCCAGAGTTGACAGCTTAGGGAAGTGAAATGAGGGATTTGAAGTCAGTTGCCCAGAGTCACAGCACTCAGGAGTGATGGATCTGGGACAAGAATGTAGATGGTTTTCTGGGGACAGAGGTCCCTGAACGCCTGAGATCTCTAAATCATGGCCTGCACCCTGAACCAGGACCTCTTTTCACTCCCTTTCTCAACCCTCCTGCCCCAGGTCTCTTCAGGAAGGTGGATACCTGGAGGTGGCTGAGTCCAGAGAAGAGCTTCAATCATTCAAACAGAAACCTCCAGCCCCTGGCCTTGCTTTGTGGTGAGCATGTGACCAGTGACCACCCCAAGGGACCAGGGGTCTGCCTGGCCCCCAAGCTGGCTCAGGACTCAGGATGTTCCGAGCCAACTGCCACTTAACGGCTGTGCCAGAAAAACTTTCCTTCAACTGACCAACCCTGCATGAGCAGTTAATGGAAGTTAACTGAAAACGTGGCCACTGGGGCTGGTGCATCAGTGGTTTGATGCATTAAGTCTATGACCCATCCATCTTGCTGACGGCTGACCTGAGCAGCAACCTGAGAGTGGACAGCACCTCGACGAAGGGCACTGAATGGCCCGGAAGCCACCCTGGTGAGCAGGCCCTCAAGGTTAATGAGAGACAGGTAAGGTGGGCCCCGGGCCATGAGCAGGTGCCGGAGGAGAAGGACCGTGAGCAGGAAAGCAAGTGCCTCTGCCTGCTCGCAGGAGACAACCCAGATAGACCAAAAGCCAAGAGCACAAAACTATGTGACAGCTGAGACCAATGTCGGCTTTTTAGACCTTGAAGGCAAGCGTGTTGGTGTTACAGTGACAGAATTAGAACCTGGGGGAAGGTGACAGAGCTGATGAAAATTTGAAGGCGGAGGTTGCAGTGAGCCAAGATTGTGCCACTGCACTCCAGCCTGGACGACAGAGGGAGACCCCATCTCAAAAAACAAACAAAAAAAAAAAAGAAAGAAAAGGAGAGTTCTCATCCCAGCCCAGTTGTATAAAGATGCAACTTTTCCAAGAAAAAAGAAACAGAAGGCAATGATGTGTGACCTGTAAATTACATGTAAAGAACACAGTAAAGGTCGAACTTCTGAGGCATCAGTCTGAGAAGTTTTTTTTTTTTTTTTTGAGACGGAGTCTCGCTCTGCTGCCAGGCTGGAGTGCAGTGGCGGGTCTCAGCTCACTGCAAGCTCCGCCTCCCGGGTTTACGCCATTCTCCTGCCTCAGCCTCCGAGTAGCTGGGACTACAGGCGCCTGCCACGTCGCCCGGCTAGTTTTTTGTATTTTTTTTAGTAGAGACAGGGTTTCACCGTGTTAGCCAGGATGGTCTCGATCTCCTGACCTCGTGATCCCCCGTCTCGGCCTCCCAAAGTGCTGGGATTACAGGCTTGAGCCACCACGCCCGGCCGAGAAGTTTTTAAGAAGAAATAGGCCGGCGCGGTGGCTCAAGTCTGTAATCCCAGCACTTTGGGAGGCCGAGACGGGCGGATCACAGGTCAGGAGATCGAGACCATCCTGGCTAACACGGTGAAACCCTGTCTCTACTAAAAAAATACAAAAAAATAGCCGGGCGACGTGGCAGGCGCCAGCTACTCGGGAGGCTGAGGCAGGAGAATGGCGTAAACCCGGCAGGCGGAGCTTGCAGTGAGCTGAGATCCGGCCACTGCACTCCAGCCTGGGCGACAGAGCAAGACTCCGTCTCAAAAAAAAAAAAAAAGAAAGAAAAGGAGAGTTCTCATCCCAGCCAAGTATAAAGATGCAACTTTTCCAAGAAAAAAGAAACAGAAGGAAATGATGTGTGACCTGTAAATTACATGTAAAGAACACAGTAAAGGTCGAACTTCTGAGGCATCAGTCTGAGAAGTTTTTTTTTTTTTTTTTGAGACGGAGTCTCGCTCTGCTGCCCAGGCTGGAGTGCAGTGGCCGGGTCTCAGCTCACTGCAAGCTCCGCCTCCCGGGTTTACGCCATTCTCCTGCCTCAGCCTCCCGAGTAGCTGGGACTACAGGCGCCTGCCACTCGCCCGGCTAGTTTTTTGTATTTTTTTTAGTAGAGACAGGGTTTCACCGTGTTAGCCAGGATGGTCTCGATCTCCTGACCTCGTGATCACCCGTCTCGGCCTCCCAAAGTGCTGGGATTACAGGCTTGAGCCACCACGCCCGGCCGAGAAGTTTTTAAGAAGAAATAGGCCGGCGCGGTGGCTCAGTCTGTAATCCCAGCACTTTGGGAGGCCGAGACGGGCGGATCACAAGGTCAGGAGATCGAGACCATCCTGGCTAACACGGTGAAACCTGTCTCTACTAAAAAAATACAAAAAAATAGCCGGGCGACGTGGCAGTCGCCAGCTACTCGGGAGGCTGAGGCAGGAGAATGGCGTAAACCCGGCAGGCGGAGCTTGCAGTGAGCTGAGATCCGGCCACTGCACTCCAGCCTGGGCGACAGAGCAAGACTCCGTCTCAAAAAAAAAAAAAAGAAGAAATAGATTTCAGAATGAAAAATTGTTACCTCTTGTATTCTCATTGAGAACAAATTCATATCTTAAGAATAGTTTACTTTTCAATCAAAATTCTAGTTTGATATTAGCATACGTTTAACATTGTAGCTAATTTTAATAAGATCTTATAAACAAATCTATCCCAGTTTTGATTGGGATTAGAAATTATGAGGTTATAAAACATTTGTTTCACAAGTCTTTTACCACCCCATAACTTTTTCTGTTTTATAACTGTTTACATTCATTCAGTTGTATTTATCTTTTAAATTTTTCTTTACAACAATCCCCAAAACTTTTAAACGAGGCAACATTGTTTCAAATCATGAAATAACTCATCATTGTTTGTAGCAGTCTCTGCATTCAGCCTGCTCTAATATTTGGTTTCAGCTTTGGATGTCTCTATTCAGAAGACTGGCCTGTAATCTCCCTCTCGTGGGCTGTCTCATACCACACTTGGTATCAAGATTCTCCGGATCTGGTGAAGGCAGTGTTGCTGTGTTCCTTCTGGATCTATTCTATGGAAAAGTGTGCATAAACTTGGCATGGGAAACGGGACATTTTCCTAAATAGAGGAAAATGTTTAAGGCAAAAATCTTGATAGAAAAATCAAGAATACAAATTGAGCCGTAAAACTCTAAAATTTGTACATCTATAGACAAACTGGAGTTGGGGAAATTAAAAAAAAAATATCAGGGAGACATTTGAAGTCCAAGCGGCTGATCTGAAGAAACTGCAGTGTGAAGAGGGAAGTGAGCACACCTTGAGAAGAGCAGCAAAGGTCGCCTCCCGTCGTGATCGCTGGTCTCCTCGCTCTGCACAGTGTCAAACGGCAGTTCACAGAGTGGCAGCCGGGACGGAGGCAGGACCTTCATCATGAGATGGCAGTGGGTGCACTCAGGGTGCTACGGCCGTAGACAAGGGCTCCATCTTCAGACGACCTCAGTGACAGGTCACCGTAGAATGTTCAAACGAACACGTGCCACACTATGGGGTCCAGCTGCTTCTATCTAGACCAACGTCTTTTGGTTGCAAATTCTACCTTCTTTTTAAAAGCCAGCATTTCTCATGAGAAACATGCTCTCTGCCATGCAGTCTGTCCCTGAAGCTGTCACCTACAGATGCCATCTTGAATCAGGGCTTAGTTGGTAATGGACTCTTACATTTGCTCACCAAGAAATTCTGCAATTCATCTATAATTTCCATGGTGAGATTTGCATATCATAATGCAAATAAAGTGGAAAGAAGCCAAGATAAATAAAATTCCCATCTTAGACAAAGAAAGAAGACTCTACCTGGTGAAGAGCTAGGGTCACCTCCGGAAACATCTCACTAGTCATTGTTGCTAGGAAACATAGAGTCTCTGGCAGCCGTGGGAGCTGCTGAAGGACCTCTGGCAGCCTTGGGTGCTGAGGAACAGGGCTGGCATGTGTGGAGGAGATAGGCGAGAGCACAAACCAAGCTGCTGCTGGGCCACCCTCCTTGGTGGTAAAGGAGGCAGAGGAGACCATCAGGAGAGCCCTGGGAGACAGAGCCTTGGGTCTCTGGCTAAGCCACCCTCATCACTGTGAAGTACGCAGTCTGTTCACACAGGCAGCACACAAATGCACGACATCACTCCAGAACAGGGTCTCCTCACAGAAAGAGGCCTGGTAAATATCCTCTTTTTTGTAAAAATGTTACTACGTCATCTAACTTTCCTAAAAATACCTATGCTCCTACTGCAGTTATTTTAATGGACTTTAAAATACGGTGAGCTACACACAATATTTACTATTTTAATCTTTAATTTCACGATCCAGGAGCAGACAGGACTATAACAGCAGACAGAGAGGGGAGCCCAGGCACTTCCCCCTGACCCTGAATCAGAATCCACATAGGAACCTGAAAATGTGTGGGACTCAGCAGACTGCGGAGGGTGAGCAGGAAGCCTTTTCACACTTCTGGTCTGTCTCAGCGCTCGGCTGTGTGTACTAGAACATCACTGGTGCCCCAAGATGGACTGCCCAGGGCTGAGCTCTGGGATGAGAAGGAACAAGGAGGACACGACCCCTACCCTCACAGTGACCAGCCATGGCCAGGATCCCTCCACCCATGGATGGCAGGTCACAGCCTTTGGCACTGATAATTCCAAGCCTATCTCAGAGAAACAAGCAAAGTGATGTCTTATGGGTCACAAGGGAGATTTGCAAGGAACAACTGGCCTCTGGGGCAGCCCCTCCCTTTGCTTAGCTCATCCTACACTGGAACTGGCTCCTCTCCCACCTCTGCTGCAACTAGTGTGAAGCAGCTGCCCTGGCCAGGAGCTGTGAGGCTCCCTCCAGTTAAATAGGATTCTGGCCAACACACACCAGCCCCATGCACACAATGCCACCCTACGTAGAGAACGCGGCGGCTCCCAGGGACTGCAGAATGTGCCCATCTCTCCTTATCTGGAGCAACCACTTCTCCCACCACAGCCTGGGTCCTCAGTCACAACAGGAAGTTCAACTCCGGCTGCCTATCTACAGGAAAGCCAGCGAGACGGTGGCACATTCCTCATCATCTGGATTATTCGTCCACATGGGAGAGATTGCCCCACATATACCGTTCTCCTTGACTCCTGAAGCTTCCTGTAATAACAGAAAACATATTGCTGTGATCATCAGGCTGTGCTGTGTCCTGTGTACACAGGTCTTTGCTTCACTTGGTGACATTAGAAAACCAGATGAAAAACTGTGTTAAAGTCTAAGGAACACAAAAGAACAGGACAAACCGCCTCACGCTACAGACACAATTTCCTTGAAGTATGTTTCCTCCAAGTCCATGTGGCTTGGCAATTAAGTAATTTTGTTCAAGGAAAGAATCAAGCTGCTAAGGAAAAAGCTCACTGCCACACAGTGCTTGGCTGATGCTGTCATTTTATCCTGCTATTAAAATCAAGCCTCACTGGGAAACAGGCTCTCACTCAGAATTCACCTGACCAAGGACACTGTGTAAGTCGTCTATAATACATACCGTCAGATTCTCATCTCGCAGGCTCATTCAGAAAAATAAAGCTAGGAAAGCAACTGTATTCCTCAGACAAATGCAGGGGTCTGATCTTCAGTTTCCATGGGGCCTCCTTTTTCTTCTCCCTGAGGTGTTCCTCCATTGGAATCTAGGAAGATAACGTGTGACCATCAGCAGGTGCAGGAAGGAGCAGGGAAGAACAGCTTTCTGGCCCCAGGCCGCCTCAGCAAGTAAAATAGCCCATCTTGAACAGGGCACAGCACCCAGGGCAGGCTGGACTTCCCTGCAGCCTCTCAGGGCTCCTGCCTCCTGATCGGACCTGAGCTCACTTGCCCTCCCTTCCTGAGTCCTTCCAAGGTCATTTCCTTCCTAGAATCCATCTGTGGTGCGTCTGTGTGTATCTGTCATTCTAGAATATTTTATACTTGGTAAAAAGAAACCATTGTTTAAGAGAACATTTCATTCTAGCCAAAATATTCTATATATTCACTAATCTTTTGTTTTAAAGACAATAAAACAAACCTTTGAAAATACTAAGTTATCTTCTCATTTAAAGATAACTCCTACTTAGCAAGTGCTATCTGTCCTGGCACTCAGCCTTCTCAATGCAGTGTGTGTGTGTGTGTGTGTCGGGAGTCCATTGCTGCTCACACGCACAGGGGCTCTGACACTGGGACAGCCCATCATGGGGGCAGCAGGTGAGGGTGCGGACCCTCCCCAACCCAGCCGCGCAGGGGAGATGGGTGGTAGGCTAACACCCAAGTTGTTCCTTGAAACCACATTCGGTGCTGGGTCTTCACTGTGTTTACTCCTCAACTAAAGCATTTATTTTTCCTCTTTATTATTTTTTTGAGAGCCAGTCTCTGTCACCCAAGCTGGATTCTAGTAACATGATCTCTGCTCACTGGAACCTGTGCTTTCTGGGCTCCGGTGATCCTCCCCACTCAGCCTCCGAGGTAGCTGGGACTATAGGTGCACCACCACACACAGCTGATTTTTTTTTTTAATAGATACGGGGTTTCACCATGTTGCCTAGGCTGATCTCCACCTCCTGGACTCAAGCCATCCTCTTGCCTCAGCCTCCTGAAGTGCTAGTATTACAGGCGTGAGCCACCCACCTGGCCAACTGGAGCATTTCTGAGGCTTGTGATGGTCCTATTATTAAACACAATAGAGCACGTCCCTGATTATTCTCTGCTTTTGACCACGAAATGACAATGACCCCACCACTGCTGCCGACAGCCTGTGAGCTCTCTGTGTGTTTCACATTAACGATCACACCTAAGTCCACTGGAAAATGTGACTATTCCTACCCTGGGTTAGGGAATCTTTGAGACCTCCCTACGCTCAGTGTTTGGGGCCTCTCTAGGCTCTCATCCTTCCACATCAGACAGATACCGGAATTCCCTGGCATGACGAGTTATACCAGGGCTGGCTGGTGAGTGCACAACAGTAGCCCAGGGCATCAACCCTCCATCCATTCCTGAGTTCACATTCGCCTCTTCCATTTAGGAGATCGAGAGCCTGGGAAACTCATCTCTGCACCATCTCTGAGCAGTGTGGATGTAAAATTTACCTTCAGGGACAGCTGTGGTGGAGGATCAATGGGTTAATTATGTGAAGTGTGCAGTGGTGATGCAGTTTTTTAGGAAAACTGCTCCCTGGGTTGTGCTCTGCACAGGGAAACATGCTTTCTGGGGAAATGCACATGTACTCCCAAGACATTCCCAATCACTCCTCCCCACCCTGATGCACACCACACTATTCCATCTACATGACAATCCTGCCTCCCTCCCCACCCCAATGCACACCACACTATTCCATCTGCATAACAGTCTTGTCTACCTCCCCACCCCGATGCACACCACACTATTCCATCTACATGACAATCCTGCCTCCCTCCCCACCCCAATGCACACCACACTATTCCATCTGCATAACAGTCTTGTCTACCTCCCCACCCCGATGCACACCACACTATTCCATCTACTTGACAATCCTGCCTCCCTAGACTCCAGTGGATGGTCACAGTTCTTTATTGGACTCAGTGTTTTTTATACTGAACTGTCCAAACCTCATTTCTGTCAGGAAGCTCAAACTGAAGTGGCTCTCCAGCAAAAGCAGGATAGGAAGTGCTACCTTTGGCAACACTAAAGATCTCTCCTTAGAAAGCAGCGCTTCCAGAACACATACCTTTTTCTTTGGCGCATTTGTCGGCCTGCATTTACAGAAAGACACTGTGAGCTTCAGACCATCCTGTGTCCTGTGTGCACAGGTCTTTTCTTCACTTGGTGACATCAGAAAACCAGATGGGAAATCGTGTTCAAAGGAACACAGAAGAACAGAAGGAGCCGACTCATGCTAAAGTTTTTCCTGGAGGATGTTTCCTCTCAAGGTCATGTTGCTTGGCAGTTAAGTGATTTTGCCCCAAGGGGAGAATCAAGCTGCTAAGCCACTCAGTGTGTGGCTGATGCTGTCATTTTCTCCTGCTGCCTTAAGTCAAGCCTCAGTGGGGAACAGATGCTCCTTCAGAATTTCCCCCACCAACGACACCGTACAAGTCACCTATGATACATATGATCATATCTTAAGAAAATAACTTTCTCTCAGATAAAACCAGGTGGCCTGACCTTCAAATGCCATGGGCATCCTCATCTGAGCTCACTGGCGAGGCCTTCCAGGGGATCCTCAGCGGGAACTAGGAGAACACAGAGTGGCCGTGAGCACCTTGGCGGTGTTGCCCATAAACAATTCAGAGGCCGGGCGCGGTGGCTCAAGCCTGTAATCCCAGCACTTTGGGAGGCCGAGACGGGCGGATCACGAGGTTAGGAGATCGAGACCATCCTGGCTAGCATGGTGAAACCCCGTCTCTACTAAAAATACAAAAAACTACCCGGGCGAGGTGGCGGGCGCCTGTAGTCCCAGCTACTCGGGAGGCTGAGGCAGGAGAATGGCGTGAACCCGGGAGGCGGAGCTTGCAGTGAGCCGAGATTGCGCCACTGCACTCCAGTCTGGGTGACAGAGCGAGACTCCACCTCAAAAAAAAAAAAAAAAAACAATTCAGAGCCACTGGTTGACATAGGTGTGGGCCACTCCACACTCCACTCGACCTGGGTGGAGAAACCAACTCCAGTGAAACACATGTAATTTTCTTTAAGACTGGAAGGATCTATTTCTATGTTTACTCAAAGAAGCAGTAAACTTCTTCCAAGGGAGAATTTGGCTACTTTCAGCCTCATGGAGGAAGTGTGAAGGGGGTGCCCTTGTACCCTCTACACAGGAGAGGTGCGATGTGCTACTGGCAGCCTAGGAGAGCCAGCAGCAGAGAGGAACTGGAGCCCCAGAGAAGCCAATTCTTCCCCCAAAGAAATGATGCCCAGGATCACATTCACCCCTAACAAGGGGAAGTCATGGACCTGTGCTGGGAGGATGGCTATGAACAAACACCTCAACGACCCCAATATGGATGACTCTTGACAGACATCTGGACTCACCCCAATGAAGACTGCTGGGAACTGGGCTAATCCCACTGAGGATGATTAACACCTGGGCTGAGCCCCCCTGGGGACAACAATGAGGATGTCTATGAAAACTTGGGTGTTCTCAGAAGAGGACGGCTATGAACACATGGCCTGGGCCCACTGAAAACTGCTGCTAGGCTGGGCCCAGGAGGCAGCTTTGAACAGATGGGACTGATCAGGACAAGGATAGCTGTGAATACTTGGGCGGGCTGGCCCAGATGAAAAGGGTTATTAACTTCTGGGCTGGTCCCCAATTAGGACATATGAGAAAACCTGGACTTCCCCAAGTAATGATTGCAACGAACAACTGGGCTCGGTCCGATGAGGATAGCTGTGAACACCTGTGCTGTGCTCAATGAGGATGACTGTGTACAATGGGGTCTGGCCAATGACAGGGGTGTGTGTGTGTGTGTGTGTGTGTGTGTGTGTGTGTGTGTGTGGTGTGTGTGTGTGTGTCTGTGTGTGTGTGAACAACAAGGCTGTTTACTTCACCTGGGTGCAGGCGGGCTGAGTCCGAAAAAAGGAGTCAGCGAAGGGTGGTGGGATTATCATTAGTTCTTATAGGTTTCGGAATAGGCAGTAGAGTTAAAAGCAATGTTTTGGGGGCAGGGGGTGGAGCTCACAAAGTACATTCTCAAGTGTGGGGAAAATTACAAAGAACCTTCTTAAGAGTGGGGGAGATCATAAAGAACCTTCTTAAAGGTGGCGGTAATTGCAAAGTACATTGATCATTTAGGTAGGACAGAAATAAATCACAACAGTGAAATGTCATCAGTTAAGGCTATTTTCACTTCTTTTGTGCATCTTCAGTTGCTTCAGGCCATCTGGATGTATACGTGCAGGTCACAGGGGATATGATGGCTTAGCTTGGGCTCAGAGGCCTGATATTCCTGTCTTCTTATATTAATAAGAAAAATAAAACAAAATAGTGGTAAAGTGTTGGGGTGGTGAAAATCCTGGGGGGTGGTATGGAGAGATAATGTGCAATGTTTCTCAGGGCTGCTTCGAGCGGGATTAGGGGTAGCACGGGAACCTACGGTGCGAGAGATTCAACTGAAGAAAGATTTTGGGGTAAGGGGTGATACTGTGGGGTTGGTAGAAGGAGCATTTGTCGTACAGAATTACTGGTGATGGCCTGGATGCGGTTTTGTATGAACTGAGAAACTAAATGAAAGACACAAGTTCCGAATAAAGTAAGAGGAGGAGAAATATAGGTATTAAAGGACTAAGAATTGGGAGTACCCAGGACATCCAATTAGAGAGTGTCCAAGGGGGTTCAACGTTATTGTTTGCTTGACTGGCGAGTTTTTGGGCTCTATCCTTGAGTTTTATGTTGTCATGTAACAGGCCAGAATGATTTAGGTAAAAACAACACTCTTCATTTAAAAATATACGGAGTCCTCTTTTTTCAGCAGTAAGTCAAGGCCTCGGCAATTTTGGAGGAATTTTTTTGTTAAAGAAGGATTAGAAACGGCTAGGAAAGAGTAAGTTTGATAGTGTGGTGGAGATGGCTGGGGAAAAGTACAGGGTGGCCTAGGAACGGGAACCAGAGTAAGAGTAAGTATAAAAGTAAAGAATAGGACTTCATCAGGGTGAAAGTATTGGAGGGTACCTTGCCACTGAAGATCTTCTATCCACTTCAAGAAAGTCTTAAGGGTGGCAGACTGAGGTAAAACCAGGAGCCACTAAATACCAAGAGCTTGAGAAACTGCTTGGGTGATTTGACTAATAAAGGCCAGTCTGTTATTGGACTGTATAGAGGTGGGACGGCCAAACCGAGGAATTATGTCTGACAGAAGAGAAGAAATGACCACGGTGACCTTCTCAGACCCTGTGGGAAAGGCCTCTACCCATCTAGTGAAAGTGTCTACCCAGACCAAGAGGTATTTTAGTTTCCTGACTGGAGGCATGTGAGTAAAGTCAATTTGCCAGTTCTGGGCGGGGACAAATCCCCGAGCTTGATGTGTAGGGAAGGGAGGGGGCTCAGTAATTCTTGAGAAGTAGAAGAATAGCAGATGGCACACTGAGAAGTTATCTCCTTGAGGACAGATTTCCACGATGGAAAGGAAATGAGAGGTTCTAAGAGGTGGGCCAGCGGCTTGTAACCTACATGGAAAAGGTTATGAAATGATGACAGAATAGAATGGGTCTGTGAGACTGGAAGGAGATATTTTCTTTGGTCCAAGAACTATTTGCCTTGTGCAGGAAGAGATAGGTGGAGTTTCAGTGAGGGAGTAGGGGGGAGTGGCCAAGTGAGAAGGAGAAAAACTGCCCTGAGGGACAGAAGTTGGAAAGCTTGCTGCTGTTTTGCTATCTTATCAGCGTAAGCATTGTCCTGAGTGATGGGATCTCATGCCTTTTGATGGCCTTTGCAATGAATGATTCGAGCTTTCTTTGGAAATGACGCGGCCTTGAAAAGTTTTTATTAAAGAGGCATTAATGATGAAGGACTCTTGCATAGTGAGGAAACTTCTTTCTGCCTGTATAACAGCACGGTGGTGCAGGATATAGAAGGCGTAGCCAGTATAAATATTGACGCGTAGTCCTTTTGCAAGAGTGAGGGCTCCAGTTAAGGCAATGAGTTCGGCTTGCTGAGAGGTAGTGGAGGGGACAGAGCGGTGGCCTCAATGATAGATGTGGAAGATACTGTAGCATAGCCTGCCTTTGCTGGTGAGTGGCGATTAGGCCTGGTGGAACTGCCATCAATAAACCAATTGTGATCAGGGTGAGGAACAGTAAAGAAGGAAACATAGTTTGGAAACAGAGTGAATGCCAGGTGGATCAGAGAGATAACAGTCAAGGAGGTCAGGTGTGGTATCAGGAATAACGTGGGGGCCAGCCTAAAACAGCAAGGTCAAGTTGTTTGGACAGAAAGGCTACAGGGCACGGTCCCGGCTCTTGTGTAACAATTCCGACCACACAGCCCTGCAGCTTCGGCTGTGTGTGATGAAAAAGGGTTGGGATGAGTTAGGGAGAGCTAGTGTGGGGGCAGCTTCTAGGGCTGTTTTTAAGAAATGGAAAGAGAAGTGAGGAAAGGATTTAGGATCAATGGGGTCAGCTAGGTTTCCTTTTGTGAGTTTCTATAATGGTTTTGTTAGGACAGCAAAACCAGGTATCCAAAGGCGAAAGTATCCAACCATGCCTAAGAAGAAAGGGAGTTGTTTTGTAGAAAAAAGGTGTTGGGGTTTAAGAGATTGGTTGGACATGATCGGCAGGGAGAGCACGGTGTTCTTATGTAGAATTATGCCAAGGTAGGTGACGGATGGAGAAGAAATTTGAGCTTTGGAGGGGGATACCCTTGAAGAATAAATGTTGAAGGAGCAGGAGGGTGTCTTGTTGAGAAGATTCAAAGGATGAGCTACAAAGTACAAAGTCTTTGACTACAAAGTCTTTGACTACAAAGTCATCAATATATTGAATAAGGTGAGAAGCAGAGGGGTGGAAAGAAAGTAAATCATGGGAAACAGCTTGGAGGCTGAAGTAATGAGGGCTGTCCCTGAAGCCTTGCAGCAGTAGAGCCCAGGTAAGCTGCTGGGACTGATGGGTGTCAGCGTCAGTCTGGGGTAAAAGCAGAGAGGCTGGGACGAGGGGTGCAGGGGGATAGTGAAAAAAGCATCTTTAAGATCAAGAACTGAATAGTGAGTTGTGGAGGAAGGTACTGAGGACGTTAAGAGTGTATGAGTTGGGCACTACAGGGTGGACAGGCAAAACAATTGGTTGAAAAGGCGCAGATCCTTAACTAACCTGTAAGACTTGTCTGGTTTTTAGACAGGTAAAAGGGAGAATTGTAAGGAGAGTTTATAGGTTTTAGAAGGCCATGCTGTAACAGGCGAGTGATAACAGGCTTTAATCCTTTTAAAGCGTGTTGTGGGATGGGATATTGGCATCCAGCGGGGTAAGGGTAATTCGGTTTTAATGAGATAGTAAGGGGTACATGATCGGTCGCCAAGGAGGGAGTAGAGGTGTCCCATACCTGTGGGTTAAGGTGGGGAGATACAAGGTGAGGATGCGAAGAAGGCTTTGAAATGGGGGAAAAGGCAGCAATGAGGTGTGGCTGTAGCCCAGAAATAGTCAGGGAAGCAGATAATTTAGTTAAAATGCCTCGACCTAATAAGGGAGCTGGGCAGGTGGGATAACTAAAAAGGAGTGCTTAAAAGAGTATTGTCCAAGTTGGCACCAGAGTTGGGGAGTTTTAAGGGGTTTAGAAGCCTGGCCGTCAATACTCACAACAGTTATGGAGGCAAAGGAAACAAGACTCTTGAAAAGAAGGTAATATGGAGTGGGTAGCCTCCGTATTGATTAAGAAGGGGACGGACTTACCCTCCACTATAGGAGTTATCCAAAGCATCTGTGATGGTCCGGGAGGCTTCCAAGGCAATGGGGCAGCGTCAGTCTTCAGTTGCTAAGCTGAGAAGGTGTAGAGAGCCTTGGGCCAGAGTTCCAAGGGCTCTGGGAGGGGGTGCTGGGCGAGTTGGACAGTCCGATTTCCAGTGGGGTCCCGCACAGATGGGACACGGCTTAGGAGGAATCCCGGGCTGCGGGCATTCCTTGGCCCAGTGGCCAGATTTCTGGCACTTGTAGCAAGCTCCTGGGGGATGAGGTTCTGAAGGAACCCCTGACAGCGGCCAATGACAGCTTTGACAAATTTAGTAGGCACCAGTGAGGAAGGGTGTGAAAGCATGAGCTACTCCCGGTAATTAAAGCATTGCAGACCTTGGCTTGGCCCAGTGAGACTGAATGTGAATATCTGGCCTGGGGCGAAGGAGAATAGCTGTGAACACCTGTGCCCGGACCAATGAGGATGGCTGTGAATACCTGGGCTGGGCCCAAGGAGACAGCTTGGAATAACTGGGATGGGCCCAGAACATATGGCTATCAACACCTGGGCTGACCCCAATGTGAACAGCTAGAAACATCTGGTGTGTGCTCAGGAGGACAGTTCTGTTCATTTTGGCTGAGTTGAATGAGGACAGCTGTGAACATCTGCACCGTGCCTAATTAAGATGATGGTGAACAGATGGGCTGTCCCCATGGGGGACATCTGGGAAGCCCTGGCCTGGGACCATGGAAACTGCTGGAACCAACTGGGAGAAGTCTTGTGAGGAAAGCAATGAACTCCAGGGCTGGGCCCAGTATGGATGGCTGTCATTACCTGGGATGGCCTCTATGAGGGTGGCTGGAACCAATTAGCACACGTGTGAACAAACTAGCTGGCCGGATCAGGACAGCTGTGAACATCTGGGCTGGCTGTCACGTGAAGGACAGAGAACTCCGTGGCTGGCTTAGATGAGGACTACTGTGAACACCGGTTCAGGCTTAGATGAAGACAGCTGGGAAACCCTGGGCTGGACATAATCAAGATGGCGATGAACAGGTGGCCTCGGACCAATGAAAATGATTCTTACCCTGGGCTTCATGTCATTGAGAGGAAGCGTGAACTCCTGGGCTTGCTTTGATACTGATAGCTATGAAAAACTGTTGCTATAAAGAGCTGAGCTCACACAAACGAGGGAGGCTGTGAACACCTGGGCTGACCTGGATGGGGATGACTGTGAACACATAGCCTGGGCCCAGTGAGGACAAGTACTAACACCTGGGCTAGATACCAAGGAGGACAGCTGTGAACGCCTTGGCTGGGCTCCATAAGGACAACTTGGGAGTGTTTGGGCTCGGCCCTAAGTAAATAGCTGTGAACCCCTGAGCTGGGCCCAGTGAGGGCTGCCATGAAAACCTGGGCAGGGCCAGCGAGGACAGCTGTGAACATCTGGCCTGGGTCCAAAGAGAACAGCTGAGAACACTTGGGCTAAGCCAGTAAGGACAGCTGTGGCACCAGGGATGATTGCCATGTAGACAGCTGTAAACACTGTGGCTGGTCGCATGAGCACAGCTATGAATGTCTAGTCTGGGCCCAGTAAAGACAGCCAAAAACACCTGCCCTGGTTTCAGTGAGAGCCACTGTGAGCGACTGAGCCTGCCCCCATGAGGATGCCTATAAACAGCTGGCTGGGCCCAAGATGAATGGCTCTCGACACCTAAACCCACCCCGAGAAAGATGCTGTGAACAACTGGGCTAACCCCACTGAGGACGACTATTAACACCTGGGCTGGGTCCAAGTGAGGGCGACTTCGGCTGGACCCGGAAAGGACAGCTGTGAACACCTTGGCTTTCTCTGATGAAGACGGCTATGAACCCATGGCCTGGGCCCAACGTGCAAAGCTGTGAACACCTGCGTTGGTCCCAGTGAGGGAAGCTGGGAAAACCTGGGCTGGGCCCAGTGGAAGCAGCAGTGAACAACCAGGCTGGCCACAAGAGGACAGCACACGGAAACGGATCATGATGAGGATGGCCGTGAATGCCTGGAAACAAAGCTACCTGAAGTCATTGCACTTCATTTTCATAAAGGGAGTACTATTTCATCTGTTCACAGCAAAAACTGGCAGAATCACCATGCTCTGGCTTTTATGAAGCTGATCCCCATGAGTAGAAAAATCCTACGAAGCTGAACTCAGAGATAACTGTTTAAAAAGCTGACTCCAATGGTTCACATTAATGAGCTCTTGTAAAGAGCCTTCTGGATAGAGCATTCCATCTGATGTCTTTCCTGAAAAAAAAAAGGCGGGGGCTCTGGGCAGAAAGGGGCAGAAGAAAGTGGAAGTCCACGCCTGGGCTCGCCTGCCAGCTGTAGCTGACCCCTGGCTAGGGCACTGCAAAGCCAACCCAGCCTGTGCTTCCTTTCAGACCCCAGCTCCCCGGCAGGCTGGCTCCTTCTCTGGAAGCTTCCTCCCTGCTCTGGGAATGACACTTCATGGATTCATCTGTTTGCATTTTCCGGATGACATCACACTCAATTTTTTTCTTTTTTTGCCTTTCTCTCCCTCTGTTCACCTCTCACCTCTTAAAATCCTGTTTGTCCCACTTCCCTGTCCTTTGGAAAAGTAGTAACACCCGCCAATGACCATCCTCTGCAGTCCCCAGACTCCCTCTCCCTGTCATCATTAATAAAGGTGACACCGCAGCTTGGCGTGAATGCAGGTCCTCCCCGACACGCCCTACCCCCCCATCTCTTGGAGCGTATAGTTCCCTGACTGCAAAACCCCTGCCTTTGAAGGTTTCTTCCTGCACCCAGCTCCCTTATCTATATTCTGAGTCACACTCAAAGAAAAATCAAGTGACACAGTGAAAAATGCCATTCGGAGAGCTGGCCTGGTGGAGCCGACATCAGATCAACTTATTAAAGCCCCACATCTACTAATTCCACCTAGAAAAAAAAGATGTCAAAGTTGTTTGGACTGATTTGTTCCTCAAAATCTCCCCTGACTGTCGCCCTGGCAGGGCCAGAGAAATCCCAGCAAAAGTCTAATCAAAGTTAAAGCTCAGAGTTGGAGAGCTGACGGGGTGGATGCTTCTTGGGAACGATCCTGCAAGCCAGCCTCCCTGCCGCACAGATGGGGAAACCCTGGACCAGAGGGGTTAGGTGGTTTCCCCACAGTCACATTACAACCCAGGCACGTGATCACTGTGTTGAGTTGACTTTATCACCCTCTACCACCTTCAAACAGCAGTCCCCTGAACCTCCAAGTTTCCCACAAAGAGATTGTTCTCTCCCAGCCTTATTTTGCCAGAGGGCTGTCCAGGTGCCCAAGATAAATGAACCTTAAGGCTGATATTTGAATAATACATTCTTATTTCTCTGACCAAATAGGTTTCCAGATTTGGGGCAGAACAAGCCATTCAGCAATTATTTTATCTTTCAAAACAAATGGAATGCATGTCCCTATTACCACTATTCATTGCCGCTTTGTCCATCACATTCTGTGCACAGCATCCAAATCTGGTTAGGAACATCAGATTAAAAACCAAATGACTGATCACTGAAATCACTCTGCATAATGAAAATCGTCTGGACGTGGCTTTAAGGAGCCTCAGGGCAGGAACAGGGTGGGACATGTGAGGCCTCACTTTCATCACTGTAGCCAGAGATCTTCAAAAGGGCAGACTGCAGGCCTCACGGAGCCCACAGAAATGTTTGGTTTGGCCAGCATCATGTTTCTAAAACATTTGAATTTGTTGTCAATATTTAAAAACCAGAAGAATTTGCATTAAATTTTGAATATTCAGTTTCTCTTGGACATTTGGAAGATCCAGCAATCCCAGTCTTTCCAAGGAGCTGCCCCATGGAGAGGGCAGGCCCTTTCTAGGCAGGCAAGGCCTGGCCTCATTCTAAGGTGACCAACTCATCTTGGTCAGCTGGGGGACGTTTCCTGGGAGACCCCTCAGTCCTAGGTACCAGGACAGTTAGTCACCCCACCTAGTTCTCTCACTGATGTTATCTGCCTGAAACCTGTGGACACTGCACGTGTGACCTCTTCTCTACAGCCTCTGCAGAACGACATGCAAAGCTGTCCGCTCTGAGAATTCTCCCCACTCTCCTACATACCACCTACTCTCAACTTCTCTTCACTCCTTGGCATTTGCAAAAGCCATGGATGCTGACACAAATGAAGTCCAATTCTTCTTTTTTTTTTTTTTTTGAGATGGAGTCTTACTCTGTCACCCAAGCTGGAGTGCAGTGGCGCGATCTCAGCTCGCTGCAACCTCCACCTTCTGGGTTCAAGAGAATCTCCTGCCTCAGCCTCCCAAGTAACTGGTATTACAAGCCCGACACCACGTCCAGTTAATTTTGTATTTTTAGTAGAGATGACGTTTCATCATGTTGGCCAGGCTGGTCTTGAGCTCCTGACCTCAAGTGATCCACCCGCCTCATCCTCCCAAAGTCCTGCGACTACAGGCTTGAGCCACCGTCTCCTGGCCATTTTTCTTTTCTGAAACAGAGCCTCGCTCTGATACCCAGGGTGAGTGCAGTGGCGTGATCATGGCTCACTGTAGCCCTGACTTGTTGGGCTCACGCAATCCTCTCACCTCAGCCTCCAGAGAAGCTGGGACCACGGGCACATGCCACCAGATCAAACTATTTTTTTAATGTTTTATAAAGACATGGTCTCGCTGTTATCTAGGGTAGTCTCAAACTCCTGGACTCAAGTGACTCTCCTGCCTTGGCCTCCTAAAGTGCAGAATTCATTTTTAAAGACCCACACAAGTGCCATTTCTTCCCCTGGGAAGCCTTCTCTATTCTCCCGGTACCAGGTAGAACAGGGCAGTCTGTCTGTGTTCTAACCACATTCAATTCTTCCTTTTACTTTGCTCATCACCATTAACACAGCATCAAGTGAGCTGACCCAGGGAGCACCCTTCCCAATAACTAGAGGGAGTCAAAATTGTGATAAAATTGAAAAATGTGAAGATTTCAAAGCTTAAGTTGAAGTCTCAGTCTCTCTGCAGTTGTGAGCTTTGCACATCATTCATCAAAATGAAAAACGAAAACCATCCCACAAGTATCTGCACCAACTCCACAGTGGTATTTACCATGCCGAAGTCGAAGAACACTTGGACCCCACTGAACACTGACCGCCAGTGTTTCTTCTGCCTGTAACGTGGTATCTTAATCCTATGTTGATGTGTCTGCCCCAGTGGCCCTGGAGATACTCAAGGGCAGCAACCTTCTTCCCAATCCTGTATCCTCGATGCCTGCAACATAGAAAGCACTCAGTAAAAATATACCAAGGAGGGGAGTGCTGGACTCCCATCAAAGAGGTTAAGAGGACTGCCTTATTTGCTGTGGTTTTAAAGGACAAAGATCTTCTCAGCTGTCCCAGTGCTCACAGGGACGCTGAAGCTTAGCCGAGTGCCCTGAGCCGTATGACAAGCTGAAACAACCGGTCTACAATTGGGGTCAAGCTCTAATTCTCTCGGCCATTGATCATGAGATTACAAACTGTTGTCAGCGTTGGGGTCTTTTCTGGTAAGTAAAGAGGATTCTAGGAAGATTTTCTCTCCTTCAAGCTTCAGACATACGCATCCAGCATCCAACTTCCTCCTGGACATTTCCACCCCACGGGCGGCTCGTATTAACATGTCAACATGATCCTTCCTCTCTCAGACCTTTCTTCCTCATTCCCGTGCTTCTTCTCAGAACCAGCCACTTTGGCCAGGGCAGAAATCCAGCCATAGTCCTTTGTTCCACCCTTTCTTTTGCTCCTCCCACATTCAATAAATCACTAAGCCCTGGGGATTTAGAAATTTGTCTTGAAATTAAAAAAAAAAAAATCTTGAATTTATTCATTTCTCTCCCCACACTCTTACTGCACTGATTGACGCTACTGTCATGACTACCTGGATGATTGCAGCAGCCTCCTAAATGCACCCCCTGCCTCCCACTCCGGCCCCTCTAATCGATTCTCCCTGTTGCAGTCAGTGTCTCTACAATGGAAATGAGACTAAGTCTCACTCCTACTTAAATGGATCCCACTTACTCATAGAGTCAAAATTCAAACCTCTTAGCATGGTGTTTAGTTCCCTGCATGACCTGGTCCTTCTTCCCTTTCAGCCTCATTTCTTCCACTCTTCCTACTCTTCCCTTTAAATTTTACCATCCGGCCACACAGAACTTGTACTAATTCCCCTCCAATCTGCACATCCAAATCATATTCTGATCACCACTGACAGCCTGACCACATGCTGTTCCCTTTACCAGAAGCATTGTTCTCCATCTGAGCCAACACACACACATCTACCTACCTTTTAACGATTGACCTAGTCACCTCTGCTGAACTTCAGGGCCCGTATTTGAAATCACTTCATTTGGAAAAGCTTCTGGGATTCCCTCCATCCCTAGCAGGGATGGGGGCCCTCTTCTGAGCTCTCATGTCCCTGTGCATATCACTTTCATGGCACTGATGGCGGTTTTCAGGAACTCACCTTATCTGTTGACCTCAGGACTCGGAAGGCAGAGACTGGCTCAGTGTCCTACTTTCTCCTTATCTCTTTATCCCCAGCACCTGCACAGTGCCTGACACACAGGAGTTACTTCACCACTGCTTGCTCAATGAATGGATATAAAGTATGATCTCGGAAGATTCAGCGGGACATAGACTGGGAAAGTGTATCTACGTAGCATGTGTTCATTTAAGTTCAATTTGATGGGACATGGATTGGTGAAGGGCTCTCTTTAATCGAATGGTTCCTCAAAAAAAATTAGACAAACCTGGTCTGTATGGAAAGTGACTTCCTCATTGCATGATGGCTTGAGCCTGAGCAGAAACAGCAACAGCTTGTGGAGTACTGGCCATTCTTACCGGCCACATTTTCCATGGACATAGTAGGAAGCAACACTGGTCCCAGAGTGAGGAGCCCACAGTCTCAGCTCCGTCCTGCCACCTGTTGTCCCTGTGTCCCAGGATGGGTTGCTTTTCCTGCCTGGTCCTCACCTGTAACGGTATGGAGCCAGCTCCTATGCTGAGTGTGGTGATTTGAATTCACCCACAGCTGAATTTGCATCCCAGCTTCTCCAATTACTGCTGTGCAGGCCTCTGTAAGTAATGCTGACTTCATGGGGATCGTACATAGATTAAATGTGATTATATTCCTTAAGTGGATAACGCCACTCTGCTCACAGAATAAGTGCTTAACAAATGGTTACACTGAAGCATACCAGCTCACCATAGGGCTAAGTTATCAATGGATTATATGGTAAAGCTACACAGGCATAGCTAAGATTTGGGGCTGTTTAACTCTGAGTCATGCCTTTCCCTTGACCCCCCCCCACACAAAAAAATCTTTTTGTACACATTTGCAGCCCATTCTATCTTTGTAATGAAGCAACCAACCTGTTGGGAAAAAGCTGGTGAGTACTGGGAGAAGCTGAGGTAGGGCTTGCACGTAAGACTCCAGGGCTCAGGGCATAAAACCCCTCGTGGCCTTTAGAATGTGTCTGGACTTGCTGGCTCCTTGCTTCTTGCCCTCCTAAGCGCCTAGATCGATTGTATTCCCATTATCTCAAATAGCTGAACATATTCCGTATAAATGGGCAACTGCCACAGCTGTAGATACTGCACCTGCCCTTTCAACCCCCACATTCTCACCACCTGTTTCTCTGTTTGATCACCAATAAATAGTCTGGGGTTCCTGAGATCCGGGCCTTCGCAGCCTCCACACCTGCGACGGCCCCCTGGTCCCACTATCTCTCAAACTGTCTTTTTCTCAGTCCTCTGACTCCGCCGGACTTCGTCACCCCCATGACCTCGTGTTGGACACTACCAATGTACATTATGATTAAAACAGTAAATCCTTATTGCACTCAATCAAGCCCCCAATTATGCTACTACCATAATGGGATTATATGTTTCATCTTGGAATTTTAAAGGCCTTAGAACTTCAAAGTATGTTCTGTTGCATACTGCCATTTCAAGATTGGCGGAATATTGCAAAGGAAACTTTCCTGCTCTTCTGAGGTCAGTGAATGTTTCCCTGTTTCATCCTAGGTCTCCTCTGAGTCTCCAAGGTCCCAGCTGGTGGAGAAGCACGGAGATGCCTTTCCAATGGATACTCTGTCCCTGGATTCCTCCTCCAGCAGAGGAAACATGTCCAAAGTGAGAGCCCAGAGGCCTGAGTTCTAGTCCTAACTTTGCCATCAATGAGTTAAGTGATTTTGGGTGAACCTTTTTTTTTTTTTTTTGAGATGGAGTCTCGCTCTGTCGCCCGGGCTGGAGTGCAGTGGCCAGATCTCAGCTCACTGCAAGCTCCGCCTCCCGGGTTCCCGCCATTCTCCTGCCTCAGCCTCCTGAGTAGCTGGGACTACAGGCACCCGCCACCTCGCCCGGCTAGTTTTTTTTTGTATTTTTTAGTAGAGACGGGGTTTCACCGTGTTAGGCAGGATGGTCTCGATCTCCTGACCTCGTGATCCGCCCGTCTCGGCCTCCCAAAGTGCTGGGATTACAGGCTTGAGCCACAGCGCCCGGCCTGGTGAACCTTTTAACCACCATAGGCCTCAGTTTCCTCATCTATAACATCATAAAAAGACCCAGACCTCCAAATTCTGGAAGTCTATAATTGGTACCTGAAATTAGATGTCAAAATTAATCTCCTTTCCTTTCTTGTTCCTTGGATGAGGTTGGGCGCTGAGGCCATGGTTCTAAAACTCTGCTACACGTTAGAATTATCTGCCACCCAACTCTCCTGACATCAGGATGTTTAATGCTCCCTGGGTGATCTTAATACGTGGCAACATTGGGAACCACTGCTCTTAAGGGTGAGTGAGCTCAGTAGACAAAAATGAGGCATGCTGACCTGACTCCAACACTAGCCAGCTGTATGATCTTAAGCTATTTAATCTCTATAAACTCTTGTTTCTAAGCTCATCTTGTAAGGTTCTGCAAGCAATAAGTAACATAATGTATGGCAGTCTCTATCTTGCTACTCAAAGTGTGGCCTGTAGACCAGCAGCATTAGCATCACCTGGGAGCTTCTTAGAACTGGAGAATTGCAAGCCCCAGCCCACATCTAAGAATCAGAATCTGATTCTAAGATCTCCAGGTGGGTAGTAGGCCCACGGAAGTTTAAGAAGCACTCTCTTAGCACGCAGTAGGTATTCAATAAAATCTATCTTCTGTTAGTCTTCTCCACAATCCTCCCCTTTCACTCATTAACCATCAAGTCACACACACTATGCGCAGCAGTGGATGATGGGCCCCAAGCACAGTAAGTGGCACACAGTAGGACCTCAACAGATGTTTGGTGATGGAATGGCTTGATTCAAAAGGGAATCAAACCTGGCTCCTCCTCTCAAGGAGCTCCTGGTCCATGAGGAAAACTTAAGATATGAATGCCAACATCCAGAACAGAATAACAGTCATGAGTGATGGAGACGCACCTTTATTTGCGCATGTGCTATGTGCCAGATACTAGCTAAGCAATTCACAAGCAGCTCCCCTTTGAATCCTCCAGGCAACATTGCGAATTATGTGCCATTATTATCCACCTTTTACAAATGAGAACACTTTGGCTCAGAGGGGAGAAGCAGCTCATCTAAAGCCACACTCAGCTAGTACATGGCACCAATATGATCTGAAGTCAGGACAGCTCCAGCCTGACCACGCAGTAGTACTGGCTACTGGGAGATGAGGCAGAAGCGCTGACTTTTGGCTTACCAACTTTGACCACCACCCCTTCAAGGGTGGCCCTGTCTCTGGGGACTGAGAAAAGAGACAAAAGGAAGCCCTGCACGCAGAGATGCTGGGTTTCTATTCCCAGCAGAAGAGCTGGTCAGAGGGCTGCCAGCTCCTGTGGGCCACCTGTCTGACACAGTTCACTGCATCTATCTGCCCCCTCCCAGGCCTCTCCCCTGCTGCTTCAACATTTTACTTGCACATACATTCTGCAGATTCCAGTCTTCTCAGTGACAGGCCAGAGCAACAGAAAAGAAATCTACAGTCTGAGCTTGGGGATGGGGGTGGAGCCATTTTCTGGAAACTGCCTGATGTGGGACAGAGTCTGGAAGTCCCAAATTGGAAGTCCTGAACTCCAGGCTAAGAACAGGTGTATGGTCACCAGGGATAAAGCACAAAACGTAATTCCCCCGGTCTCCCTCTGCACACAGATGAGTTCCCCCAAATCCGCATCTGAATCATGTTGTGGTCAGTAGACTTTCATCATTCAACAGGAGGTGCTGGATGGCAGGGAAGCTGGTGGAAATATTGATTTGTAGCTCAACCTTCCTGTAATTCTCCTCCTCCTTCTCCCCCACCTTATCCTGCCACTTCCACAGGGGTCGGACTTTTGTTCCTGCCCCTTGGAGTAGTGGTTCTCTCTGTGGGCCCCAGAGCAGCAGCAGCAGCAGGCAGCTTGTTTGAAATGCACATTCTCAGGCTCCACCCCACACCCACTGAATCGGAGCATCTGGGGGCAGACCCAGCAGTCTGTGTTTAACCCGCCTTCCCGGGGACTCTGCTGGGTGCTCAAGGGTAAGCGCCAGGGCCTTAGAGAGCATCTCTAGTGAGTGAATGATGCTAGGGTGAAGCAAGAGGAACAAATGCTGCTGGTAGGGAGGAAGAGGCAGAAACTGAAGCAAAGAAAGGGTGAAAAGAGACTCCCAAGACTGGATGAGGGAGTGGGTTAAGATTTTGGGTAGCAAAGATCAGTAACTCCTGCCTTGATGTGCCCCGGAGGGGAATGGCTGTGTAAGTGCCCCTACAATGGCTGGCCCCTGGGCCCAGCACTACCAAACCAGCAAAGCCGCCAGCTCTAAGGGACATGCACAATTGTACAATGAGAATATCAGCAGTGACCACAATGTGCCTAGGACCAGAGGAGTCACCATGAATGCACTGCTAAGCATAGGTCCCCGGGGACTTCCGTATGACTCTCTGGCTCGGGAGGGAGCAGGGACGGACAGACAGACGCCTAATCGAAGGTAAGTCTGAGTTCCTGTCAATGCCAGCCAAGTCAGGTCAGGGCTGCTGTGGGTTGGATTTAATTTGATTTAGAGAAAATAAGGGATCTGTCATCATCCATCTCATCAGTTCAGGGACATAAACTTATACCCAGCCCAGCTGGACCTTTTAAAGAGGCACCATGACGAAGAGCATCCTCAGGCCCTCCCAAACTCTCGGTGACAGCGCCTAACGAACACAGAGCAGAGGCGCGGAAGGTGTTGTTTCCTGATACACATATTCCAGGGGAACCCAGTGGATATTTCAGGGATGGGAGCTGTAACTGTAAAGACAGTCCCAAAGCCCCACTTAAGCATCAAAATGTCAATTCTCCCACACTTGGCCTCGGCCCAGCTAGAGCTTCCACCCTTACCCTTCCACTTCCCATCCTGCACCTGGCCTAGGAGTATTTGCAGAATACAGCCAGGCAGGAACAGGGGAGCTAAGGCAAGGAGAATTCTGCCTCATCCCCAGTCTGACCTCAATATGCTTTCTCATTTTGATGTCTACCTTGACATTTGCCATCTCGAAACAAAGAGCTTTCCTTCCCCTTTCAACTCCTACGGTAGGTCTTATTTCCTGCTCTCTCTCTCATGGTTTTTATCATTCCCTACCTTTTGTCGCCGTATTTTCCAACAGGTCATTTCAAGCAATAGACAGTTACGTTCCTAGAGGTTAGGAATCTTGTCTAACCTCTTCATCTCACACCCACCACAGGGCCTGACACACATCAGGCTTGCAGCACATTCTTGCAGATGGAGTGACAGACACAACTACCTGTCTGACAACTCCAGGTGGCATGTCCGCAGGCATCTCAAACTCAAGATGCTCGGTGGAGTTCTTCACCTTCACGTCTTCGCTCACCCCAAACCTGGTTCTCTTCTTTCTCTTGGGAAATGGCACCTCCATCCTCCCCTACTTTCCAGCTGCCTCTATGGAAACCTTTGACATCTTTACCACTTTCTCTGGCCACATCAACTCTTGACCAAATTCTTTCTGACTGCACCTATAACATATGGCCAGACTCTCTCCTTTTCTCTCCACCCCAGGTCAGTCCACCACCCTGTCTCCCTTATCCTACAGCAATAGCCTCCTAACTGTCCTCCATTTCCAATCTTGCTCCCTCCGCTCCAGGGAGCAACCAGAGTAGACTTTCTAAAAACCCAGTCCTATTACTCACATCTCTACTCAGCCACAATAAAGCATGAAGCTCTTAGCTCAGGTTCATCATCCACCACTCCACACAGACACACCGGCTTTCTCCAAGTTGGACAAATTGGTTTGTTCTAGTAGGTTCTGGCTTCTCTTCTTCAGACAGTCTTGCTTTTTCACTCAGGCTGGAGTGCAGTGGTGCAATCTCCGCTCACTGCAAGAGCTGCCTCTCAGGTTCAAGCAATTCTCCTGCTTCAACCTCCTGAGAAGCTGGGATCACAGGCGCCCGCCACCACACCCAGCTAATGTTTTTTATTTTTAGTACAGACAAGGTTTCAGCATGTTGGCCAGGCTGGTCTTGAACTCCTGACCACAAGTGATCTGCATGCCTCAGCCTCCCAAAGTGCTGGGATTATAAAGGCATGAGCCACTGCGCCTGGCCTTGCTTCTATGCTTCTTACAAAACTTTACTTAAAGTTTCCTTCTTAGCACTTGTCACAATTTTAATTAGATATTTATTTATGCAAGACTTGTTTAGTGCTTGTGTCCTCCTTAGGTGGAGCTCCTCGAGGCAGAGAAATGTCTGCTTAGTCCATCACGCTTTCCCAGCATAAAACACAGTGCCTGGATGTAGAAGGTGCACAGTCAATATTTTTAAAATGAACACGTTTAGGCTGGGCGCAGTGGCTCATGCCTGTAATCCCAGCACTTTGGGAGGCTGAGGCGGGTGGATCACGAGGTCAGGAGATCGAGACTATCCTGGCTAAGACGGTGAAACCCCGTCTCTATTAAAAATACAAAAAATTAGCCAGGCGTGGTGGCGGGCGCCTGTAGTACCAGCTACACGGGAGGTGAGGCAGGAGAATGGCGTGAACCCGGGAGGCAGAGCTTGCAGTGAGCCGAGATCGCGACACTGCACTCTAGCATGCTATGCTTATTCTTGCTATTGTTAGAGTTGATGAGCCAGCAAAGGTAAGACATTTCCTTGATACAAGGCAAGACTCGGCAATTCAATTTAATTCTTTTCGGTACAGTTCAAGTCACTTCAATTAATTCCATTAATCCCACAAACCTTCACGGATACCAGAACTCTGACAGCCTTTACCTAGGTGTGGAAACATCAGAGATGATGATGATCCATAATTGCCCTTGGGGGCTACTCATTTAATGCCCCCTCATTTATGGCCAATGACAACTATAGGACACATGACTAATCTCCCTACATGCATGAAATTGCAAATGGGCACCAGGTTGACATAAACAGTGTCTCACTGCCATCACTCACTCATGTAATATACTGGGGTGTTTACCGTGACAGTTACAGTCATTTTTCTTAGTCCTCAGGGATAACATGTTCCAAGACTCCCAGTAGCTGCCTGAATCCATGGAGAGTGAATCCATATAGACTATGGACCCCAGTACATATATTCAGTTCATAGCCTATACTGAACGCTCTATATACTATGATATTTCCTATACATGCATTCCTGTACAGTGTGAATACACTGGACAAAGGGGTGATTCACATCCCAGGTGGAGAGAGTAGGATTTTAGCACATGACTCGGAACAGTGCACAATTTACAACTTACGAATTATTTATCTGTGGATTTTCCATTTAATATTTTTGGACCACAATTGACTGCAAGTAACAAACCACGGAAATGAAACCCACAGATTGTACGAGGAATGGACAACAATATAGAGGCTCAAATACAGCAGAACACCAGTAGCGGTGACTAATGAAGGCCAAGAATGTGGAGTCAGATGACTGGCCCTCCATTATTGGTCATTTTAAGTGACAGAAATCCTCTAATCCACCTTGAAAACCTATCCTAGAACCTCACGTTTCTTTCCAATCAATAAGTTTCCTTTTTATTCCATTTCATCTTGAGTATATGAGATTTGAGCCAACTCACTTCCCAAAAGATGTGAGATGAATGGCAGGCTGAAAAACAAGACATATTAACATTATCAATTGGCCTGAAATGAGTTCATCTGCTACAAGAATCAGAAATAGCACCTTTCAGGCACCATAACTAAGCAGATATAAATACCCAAGAATCTGTCTCTGAATTCTCTAACACGTAAGAAAATAAAAGGTACCAAGGTACACAGTTTTTATCTTTTGACATGGAAGGCATAGTTTTCTGTAGGAACCACATTATTTTCTTCTCTGGAACTACGCACTGGTGGAAATTTATCGTGGGTCCTTATAAAAGAACTTAAGAGAGGCAGGGCAGACCTTGCCCTAATCAGTTTCACAAAAGCATAAAATGCTGCTCAACCTGACCCTTCCCTCATCTACCTTCAATAAAGACAATTCTTTGAGGGACTGATAGCCTGAGATCTGACACTCTGTCTCTGATGATCTAACTTTACATTGGTTAAATTTCATTTAACCTATTTACTCTTATCTGGACCTCAACAGAGACCGAACAAGCTGTTTGCACTCCTTCCAATTATTGCAGGCTCAGCTCTCTAAAATGCTTCTGTGTCCTCTTTTCCTGGCCAAACCTTTCCATCCTACTGTATTTCCTATTTTGCCCTCTGAGCATTCTACCTGGTCTCCACAGAACTACTTTCAGATCTTTCTGTATCTACAATTACTCTAAGGATGTGGAATAACTAGGATGGCACCTGTTAGTAACGTATCTAGTCAAGGCCAAGTAACATACAGTCGGGGGCCTCAGAACTGGACAGACTCTCTAAGGTCTTTAGTCCAACACTTACCCTTACACATGATCCTCTCTGAAGCATTCCCAATAAAAGATCCAGTGACCTCTGCTTGCAAGATTCCACAGAGGGAGAAATCTCTACCTAATCAGAAATTCCCTCACCCTGTGGATTATTAGAATTGTTGGAAGGTTCTTCCTTATGCTGACCCATAAACTTCTTTCTAGTAACATCAAGCCATCAAACCTGTTCTACTTCTGCAGAATAATCTTCTGATTCCCCTAAAGTTGTTGGGAACAGTTTGTGCTTTTTTTTTTTTTTTTTTTTTTTGAGATGGAGTCTCTCTCTGCTGCCCAGGCTGGAGTGCAGGGGCACCATCTTGGGTTCAAGTGATTCTCCTGCCTCAGCCTCCTGAGTAGCTGGGACTACAGGCATGCACCACCACGCTTGGCTAATTTTTTCATATTTTTAGTACAGACAGGGTTTCACCGTGTTAGCCAGGATAGTCTCAATCTCCTGACCTCATGATCTGCCCACCTCAGCCTCCCAAAGTGCTGGGATTACAGGCATGAGCCACCGTGCCCAGCCAGTTTGTGCTTTTTATACATGATTTCTACTCATCAGAATATTCTGCAATGCTACCTACATTTTCAAATGTTGTTTCTGCCCAGTCCTAGGCTTAAATACTTGTTAAGTTAGTAATTTACTAATGGAAGCTGTTTGATTTGGATTCTAGGAACCTGCCTCATTCCTTAACCAACCATGAGTTGCTGCTAATGCTGATAAAACACATTGTCTTTGAGAGACACAAAGTGTACTAGGCTTTCCCCTGACTCTCTTAAGTATTTTTGGCAAAACAGAGAAGCATGAAAAGCTGAGACCCCTTTGCCCTCAACCAATTATGAGGGTGACTGGGCAGCTGACGAATGACAGCCTCTCCTGTCTGAATGGCCTCTACTGCTGGACACTGCTGCACACCAGCTTCTTTCCTGGCATTAATTCTTTCTTAACAATCTTTGAGAGCTCCATGCCTAACATGTTCCTATAAAATCAGTATTTAAACCACATTTTGTAAATTCATACCAAAAAAGAAACCCAGGGAAGAAAAGCACCCCCTTTGCCCTATTTTAATAAGAGGGAAAGGGAGCTGGGCTAAAGGGAACAGCTGCCCTTTCTGTGTATGGAAAGCTGTAATTTAAATATGCACACAAGCTTTTCAAGCAGAACACTCTAAACCATCGGCCCTGTTATTCGGATGATGGAATTTGCAGACTTTGTTTGCCCTCCTCTTGCTTTTCCCACCTTTGGGGCTTTTCACTGTGCCCAGAAATCCAAGCTGAGAATCGCGAAAGGCAGCGAAGACCGTATCTAACAGACTCATAAGCTCCTTGTTAATACTAGTGCAGTAAAGTGTCAATGGGGTAGATACCTCTTTTTGCAAAACAAAGTTTCCAGGTTCCCTGTGTTCCATTCAGCCAGGCCCTCATTTCTCACCACAGGGCAGATAATCAAGTTGACAAAGACTGTGTTTTGTCCTTCTATGTCCATATGGACATCACGTTTCACACCTGCACTCATGTCTGCTCGATTCTACAAAGGGAGAATACCCACTGAGTGAATTTTAAATGCTCTTGCGCTGCTTGTGTTTTCCAAAGCACAGCATATGAGCATCTCGGTCAGGATGAGCTGGTAGGACCTCTCCTGACACCCTACTCCCTCACAGTGGACTTCTCACTGGAAACCTCCACTCTTGCTGCTCAGCGCAGTGTGTCTCTGCAAATAGGCATATTTAAGGAAACAATAAATGCGTAAGACGATGCAGGTGGGGAGCAGGGGAGAGTCAGGGAGACAAAGAACAGTAGCACCACATGGCGTTCTACCAGCTTTTGGGCTAACAGGGTCATGAACAGATCGGGAACCTGAGACAATCAAAGGACTTCACCCCATAAAGCCAGGGTACTCTCGGGAGCTGGAAAACCCAGGAGAATTTCCACATACTCCTCAGAGTTCCTCGTGTATTGCCTTTAGTGCCCCATTAGCAGGAATGAGTCCTTCTGTGGTTTCACCAGACTGTTGAGCAGTAGAAAGAGGACAGACCAAGGAGTCCCAGTTCCACCTGTGACCTCGGGCAGTCACTGACACCTCTGAGCCTCGGTTTTCTCATCTCTTCAGTGGGGATAGTATACTTCCCCTTACAGGGCTGTGGAAAGGACAACATAATCTTACACAGAAAAAGTAATACTAAGCTAACACTGGCTGAGTGCCTATTACACTCTAAACAATGCGCTAAGTACTTCGTATATTTTGTCTCATTGAATACTGATGACAATCATGCGAAACAGGAACTCTTACTATCCCCCATGCTACAGATGCAGAAACTGGGGCTCAGAGCAGTTAAGTACCCAGCCAAAGGCCAGAAAGTCAACTAGAGTTGATGTGTCCATTTTCATTCATTCATTCATTCATTCATCATTTATTGAGTACCCGTTCCGTGCCAAGCAATGAGAAGCAAACCACACATAGTCCCTGCCCTCATGACACTGACAGTCTTGTTACTGCAAAGTACAAGGTGCAGAGTAAATGGAAGTCAAATCAGATTCCAAATTGTACTCAGCATCTAGTAGGCCCCAGAATAAACTCTCCAGAACAGGGGTATTGCTCCTGTGGTTTTGCCTGGTGTTCATGATTGAGATATACTCAAGGAAGACAGTGCTGGCTCTGCAGGTCCTCCAGGGACAGAAACCAGGCATGTTGGCCAATAAACATCATACACATTTCCCTTATATTTGATGCATTCCTGGACCCATAGGTCTAAAAGGAACCTTGAGAATGAATTCAATTTATTTATCTGCCTCTGAGAAAGATTACATTTGAACTTTTTATGAGAGAGATCCAGCTAGGGAACCTTCACCTTAAAAACCTCGTTGAACAAAGCTGTATTTATAAACAGGTGAATTTAAGGGCATCCCCGTGAGTTTACATAGTGAACACTCCAGTGCATTTTAAGCAGGATTGAGTCAATGTATTTTCTTAGCACATAACTTTTCAGGAATGCAAAATATACCTGTGCCCAGCATCTTAAGGCTTCTAAAAAGTAGATGATGCCTTTCTCTCTGTTCACTTGCAAGCTTGTGCCTTTAAAAGCATTTGTTTGGAAGTCCCTCCTTAAATCTAACCTGAATCCAACCTGTTGTGCTTAAGGTCACTTCAGTGATCTTTCTAATACAACCCAAGAGAGAAGGACTGGAGGGAAGGATTTAAGACCCCATGAGGCCAGGGGCAGACTCTTAAGTTAGTAGTATCACTCACGGCTGAATCTTGGCATCATTTCCCTAATTTTTTCTAGCTGCTCCCAGGCACTCCAACTGTCTCTGAGAATTTTCTTCTTGCACACACTTAAAGAAGCATCTGAAATTTGTGCCATGCAGCTTAGCACTTGCTCAACCAGGATGAATCTTAGAGACCATCAAGTTTTGCCCTTGCAGGAGAGAAGAGGAAACTGAGATTCAGAGAACTACTGTGACTTCATCAAGGACATGTAGCAAGTTAGTGGCAAAGCCGGGAAGATAACCCAGACTCCAGAACCCAAGCCTGGTGCTCTTTTTTTTTTTTTTTCCAAATCTATATCTCCCCCACATCTGACTCTGTTTCCCTGAGGTCCAGAGCCATGCCTTGTTCCTTTTTAGGACTCTCACGACTCAGACTTAGGCACATTAGTTGCCCAAAGCACACTTGGCTTGTTCTGATTTGAACAGTACAATGAGCTATGTCTTAGTTTCAGGCAAGACCACTTTGACCATGAGACATGAAAAGGAACTCTATGGGGCCTCTGCTACGATGTAGCAGGAGCTGTGTTAGCACATTGCTATAGCCCTGGGAAGCGGGAATTCTTAGTGCCCATTGCCCAGATGAAGAAACTCACTTTCAGAGAGGTTAAGGAATATCTCTGTGGTACCACAGCTATACAGTGGCTAGGCTGAAATTCGAAACCAGGTTTGCCTGCCTTCTTCTCCTGTATGACACTGCTTCATACACAGTCCCCAGAACCTTAATGACCAGGTGGAACGAACCAACAAGGTCATACTGAAATTGTGCATCAATGCCCTAATGACCAAGAGAAAATACATTTCATCCAATTCAAAGGTATAAAGATGTAAGGTAAAAGCCACCAACTGTAGACATGGAGGAGCCTCAGAGCGACAGCACGTGCTGTCTAGGTGCTCCTACTCCCCCTTTCTTCCCTCGCAGTTTCTCTCTCCCTTCCTTTAACACTTTACTGAATATGCCAGCCACACAGAGGCACTCAGTAAGTGTCTGGGCCCATAACCTTCCTATTGGAAAGGCCCTTCACTTTCTGAACATGGCCTGGCACTGTCCAGACGCCCTTCTGTCCTGTCCTCCAGGACCACTCTGAATCCTAACTTAATGGCAGCTGCCTGGCGATCTCTTCATCCTCCTGACATGGCCATGTAGCTCCTCAGCTTCCATCATTCCCGAATCTCTGCAAGTTATGGGGTTGCCTTGCTCCAGAGGGCACAAAGGTGCTTAGCTCTCTGCTCGGATTTGCTCTTGGCTGGTGGAGACCTGTGACTGCTCTTCCCCTCCCTTGAACCTTCCTCATGGAGGTGTGCCAAGTCAGAGGAGGCAGTCTGCAATTGATTCCTAATGCCCCTGCTAGGTTTTAACAGCTGGTGGAAACGTCTGCTCGTATTTCACCCACACTCCCCTGGCTGCGGGTTCAAGTCATTTGGTCATTGGGTTACACACACGTGCAGCCCGGGTGGACTTGTATGTGCCTTCCCACATCAGCTACCTTCATCTCTCATGAGGTCACTCCCCTGGGATTTGAGAGCCACTCCTTGAATATCTTCTTGGCATGTGTAAAACAAACAAACAACAACAACAAGTTTGAAAGGGCTCAGGACTCTGCATTTGAAGAAACAAATTACACTATCTTCTGGACAAGTCACTCCCCTTCTTGGACATGAGTTATTCCATTCATAAGATGGAAGAACAGGGATGGATAAGGTTACAAGTCCCTTCTGCACCCAGGCTCTGTCAGGTTCTGCGGAACCACAGCTTCAGGAGTGTGGCCAAGAGGTCTTTCTGGTCCCTGGCTCACCGCTTTCATCTATTCCCTTACCTGAGGTCTGAAAACACATTTTTTTTTTTTTTTGGCTTCAAAATACAAAAAGAGAAAACTGAAAAATCGAAATAGATAAAAGTTTAATTGAATGTCTACATAATGGAATGTTATGTAAACATCAGTAATTGTTAAGTTTGATGTCCATAAAAATTGTATTACACTTAAAAACAATTTGTTCCTTAGAATTCCCCACTTTGAAAGGGATTTCAAACATGTCCAGCGACTGCTAAGGCCTCATAGCTATGAGTTAGTCACAGCCAACCACTTCCACAAGCAAAATCATTGAAACCTCTTTTAAACATACCACAGCAAATAATAATAATAATTAACATGAAATGTGGGTGACTTTCAGTATGTTTGATAAAATGTTGGGTGAAATCTCCAAAAGGAAGAGTGTTCAGGGTCTTCAAAAGTCTTAGGATTACTCTAGAACCAGAGTATACAATATAAATTCATATTTATAAATCACTTACTCTGTGCCAGGCTCTTCTGAAGCCTTTCCCATGCATTAACTCACTTAATGGGTGAGACAACACTTGAGGCAGATACAATTACCATTCCCATACTACAGGTGAGGAACCTGACTAACAGCAAGTAAGTGGCACCGCTACAATGGAAAATCAATGGAGCCAGGGCTCATGCTCTTAGCTACTTTACCATATACAAAGCTTGCCATCCTGGGTGTTTCCTGAGGAGAAAACAAGTGCTGGCAGGTCAAGAAGGGAGGGAGGTGCATCTCCCTAATGAGGGGGGCACTTGACACCGCATTCAATGGAACCCATTCCTTGCTCTTGCTACCTCCTCTGTGGTTCTCTTCTGCTCACAGAGGTCTCCTCTGTAGCTGACTCTCAGCCTCGTCTACTGCTATTAATAATTAATAATAATAAAGAGCCGGGCACGGTGGCTCAAGCCTGTAATCCCAGCACTTTGGGAGGCCGAGACGGGCGGATCACGAGGTCAGGAGATCGAGACCATCCTGGCTAATACGGTGAAACCCTGTCTCTACTTAAAAATACAAAAAACTAGCCGGGCGATGAGGCGGGCGCCTGTAGTCCCAGCTACTCGGGAGGCTGAGGCAGGAGAATGGCGTAAACCTGGGAGGCGGAGCTTGCAGTGAGCTGAGATCCGTACACTGCACTCCAGCCTGGGTGGCAGAGCAAGACTCCGTCTCAAAAATAATAATAATAATAAAGAGCTGATGTTATTGACAGCTTCTTCAGCATTTTATACAGGACTTAATCTCTTTCAATCCCCATGACCTCCATTTCATAAACAAGGAACTGAGGGTTTAGAGATCTGAAACAATTTGCGCACAGTCACATAGCTCTCAGAAATAGTGGAAGCCAGGCTTCCCACTCCAGTCTTATTCTAAAGCCCAAACTCTCTTTTTTAGTTTAGTTTAGTTTTGTTTTGTTTTTGAGACGGAGTCTTGCTCTGTCGCCCAGGCTGGAGGGCAGTGGCGCCATTTTGGCTCACTGCAACCTCCGCCTCCTGGATTCAAATGATTCTCCTGCCTCAGCCTCCTGAGTAGCTGGGATTACAGGCATCCACCACCACACCCAGCTCATTTTTTATTTTTTATTTATTTATTTTTTTTTGAGACGGAGTCTCACTCTGTCGCCCAGGCTGGAGTGCAGTGGCGTGATCTCGGCTCACTGCAAGCTCTGCCTCCCGGGTTCATGCCATTCTCCTGCCTCAGCCCCCCAGGTAGCTGGGACTACAGGTGCCCACCACCATGCCCGGCTAGTTTTTTGTATTTTTTTAGTAGAGACGGGGTTTCACCGTGTTAGCCAGGATGGTCTCGATCTCCTGACCTCGTGATCTGCCCGTCTCGGCCTCCCAAAGTGCTGGGATTACAGGCTTGAGCCACCGCACCCGACCCATTTTTTGTATTTTTAGTAGAGATGGTGTTTCACCATGTTGGCCAGGCTGGACTCAAACTTCTGACCTCGTGATCTGCCCACCTCGGCCTCCCAAAGTGCTGAGATTACAGGTGTGAGCCACCATGCCCGGCTCCAAATTCTCTTTTAATTATAAAGATATACATATTGTTTAAACAATTCAACAAGTATATTGAATAACACAGTGAAGCCTTCCCTTTACCACAATCAACCTACTGTTCTCTCCCTATCTGAGGCTCTCTTCCTACGTTCCACTGTCCCAGACTTCAGCAAAGTATTTATGTATCTATCTAGGCATCTGTCCATCTTTCCATTCCTTTCTCACTTATATATTCTGGTGGTTTCGCTCTCCACGTGGCAACTCTACACCCAGGATCAAAATGGCATCAAAGGGGAGCTTGGAACAGTGACAACCCCTATCTGAGATGTCTCCAGGGGCAAGGCTGCCTGATGCCTGATATCCATGACATTAGGAAAAGCAGGTGGGCTGCTATCCACCCCTTCTATTCCCGAATCCTTGGCAGGGTTTCTGTGGCTAACATGCCAGTTTTATCGACTCCTGCACAGTCTCATGTGCTGAAGTGCCACACTACGTTCTCAGCCTGGGAGGTTTCTGGACTCAGCTGGCTCAGATCCCATGTGTGGGGAGCATTAAGAAAAATAGGTCACCTGTATAAGACTAGTGGCAAAAATCTGACTCAGTGCTACTTCTCTGTCCTTTACTTAAAGAAGAAGCATAATTAAAATGATCCAGAAAAGAGAACCAAGCAGTAGATTGAACTGCTTGGAGAAAGGACCATGCTGCATTGATTTTTACATGCCCAATGCCAGCGGTGCGTCGGGTACACAACAGGTTCTCAATAAACTGTTACATGGGTAAGCTGATAGAATAAAAAACAAGCTCTCTTCCCAGTGCTGCATGCAAAAGAGCTCAGTTAGAGTGAATTCGTATTTGCAAAGATAAGAGATTTTTAGTCTTCTGATGGCTGTTTCCTCCTGTTTTCTTTGTCACAGTTCAGGGGCAAAGAAAAGCTTCTCTCTCTCTGAAATGGTAGGAGAAACCCTTAGGGCTCAGGTAACAAATCTCAAGGCTCTCTCTTTCACATGTTTTGAGAATAGAAATATTTAACCATCGGGAGTGACTTCCTGGCTGAGAGATGGTCAGAATAACACAGAGCCTAGGAGTGAAGGCAGTGAAGTCTGTGAGCCTAGCGCTCTGGTTCTGCTGTCTGCTTCTTTGCTGTGTGATCTTGGGCAAGTTTCCTAAATTTTCTGCTTCTCAGTTTTGTCATCCATAAAACGGTAATAATAGTACCTGCTTCAAATAGTGTGTGGAAGAGGCTTAAACAAGCTAATATAAGTCAAATCTTGAGCACAATCGCTGGTGTAGCTATACATATGCTTGTGTATATATCAGAAGCTCAAAATTATACCATTAGTATTAATAACATACTCTGAACCCTCATTATAATGCTATTCTCAATATCCCAACACTTGATTTCTATTGACAACTCCTAGGCTCAACTGTTCCTCCTACCTCAGCCTCCCGAGTAGCTGGGAATACAGCCACCATGCCTGGCTAATTTTTAATTTTTTTTGTAGAGACAGGGTCTTGCTGTGTTGCCCAGGTTGGTCTCAAACTCCTGGCCTCAAGAAATCCTCCCACCTGGGCCTCCCCAAGAGCTAGGATTTACAGGCATGAGGCACCATGCCCAGCTCCCTTCCTTTGCTCTCCTAACTCCATCTCAGCACCTGCCCCTGAGGACCAATGCAACAGGGCAATCAGTACATCTGTGAACCTCCCATCAGTCCCATGGTGGACTTGAAAGAGATCAAATGAAAAGACCAAAAGGCAGAAATGAAGTCCACAGGCAAACAGCCCAGGCGGCGCCCTGACAGCCCGGGCGGCGCCCTGAGCCTAGTTAAAGATTGACCCCGGACCTAACCGATTAAGGTTATCTATAGACTCCAGACATTGTAAGGACAAACGTTGTGAAAGTCTCTGTCCTGCTCTAATTACCAGTGTCTGCCACATATCTTAGTCCTGGGCCCAGTACAAACACAATCCTCTATTTTGTCCCAACTTCCTGAGCCCAACGCAAATACATCCCCCTCCCCACACATCTCAGAAACACCACCTAGAGAGCCCCTGATAAGGTCACAACCGTTTGTAGTTTTACTAAATGCACGGGAACAAATAGAAACTGTTAATTGTATTAACCAAATTACCAGTTGTGATGCTGCAACCAAAAGAATTCCTTTGTACCTCTGTAACCTTACATATCCTGTATGCATCGGGTTATAAAAAGCGGGCACATGCATCATTCGAGGCCCTCTTGTATGTTGTGGAACGGAGGGACCAAGTTCGAACTTGCATTAAAGATCCTTGCCGCTTGGCTTTGACTCTGGACTCTGGTGGTCTTCTTCGGGGAACAAACGGTCTGGGCATAACAGACTAACCCGGGGACAACGGTCACTGTCCCCTCTGGTGCATTCTTTGTCCCCATCAGCCTAGAAAGCTCCAGGGGCTGGCAGCTGGCATAGAGTAGGAGGCTGCACTCCCTGACCTTTCTATGGTGCACACAGTCCTGTACCCATCCTGTCCTCAGACCTGCCAGGGCCATGACCAACCTGCCAAGGGCATGGGAATCTGTGTCTGACACAGCTCTAGGAGGTGGAGCAAGAGGAATGTAGGGGAAGCTGCTGCCCCAGTAGATTTAGAGGGAGGGTGGGGTGGGGGCGCGCCAGGGCCAGGCAGGTGAGGGTGTGTGGGTGAGGGTGTGTGAGTGCCTGTCTAGCTGTCCTGGGTGGGGCTGGATGAATGTTTGGGCACAGGCAGCGGCTGTCACATGGCCTGGCTGCGGGTTTGGGACAGAAGTCAGGTAGGTGGGCTGTGTCAGGCACAGCTACAAACTGTGCCAAGGAAGCAGCCAGAGCAGGGGCCCAGGGAAACTTCTGCCTTGGCGGAAGATACTGGGGAGACAGGATGAATTGGGGAGGTCTTCCAAGGCCCATGGTGCTTCATGGAGCCAGGGCCCAGGGCAGGGAGGGCTATGACCTTGGCTTGCCTGATTGGCTGAGCACAGACAGACAGAAGGGGGTGTGGGCAGCCTGCTAGGTGAGGGGGGAATGGGCGGCCAGGTGACTGAGACCCCCCAAGACCAGGACCCCACTGTCAGGCCTGTGGCTTCCAAACGCCAGTGTGAAGTGTTCCCCTTTGGGCACTGAGGCCATCAGCTTCAGCTTCACACCCTTTTCCAGACAAAGTCCCTCAGGTCACCTCAAGTCACTTCTGGCCTTCCCCAGAGAGGAAAGGAGAGGGGTGCCTATGGGCAAGTGGCCCTCAGTGCTGGTGGAGGGCACAGCAGAGAGACCGCCTGCATGTGGGAGGCCCCCAGCAGACCTTGCTCAGATGTCAGCCCTCGTTTGAGGCAAACTGTAACAAATTATTACAATTTAGGCCAGGCGCAGTGGCCCATGCCTGTAATCCCAGCACTTTGGGAGGCCATGGCAAGAGGATAATTTGAGCCTGCAGTGAGCTATGACTACACCACTGCACTTCAACCTGGTCAACAGAGGAAGACCCTGTATCTAAAATAAATAGGCTGGGCATGGTGGCTCACACCTGCAATCCCAGCACTTTGGGAGGCCAAGACAGGTGGATCACCTGAGGTCAGGAGTTTGAGACCAGCATAACCAATGTGGTGAAACCTCATCTCTACCAAAAACACAAAAATTAGACAGTCGTGGTGGCCCGTGCCTGTAATCCCAGCTACTCAGGAGGCTGAGGCAGGAGAAATCGCTTGAACCCAGGATGCAGAGGTTGCGGTGAGCCGAGGTCGTGCCACTGCACTCCAGCCTGGGCAACAGAGTGAGACTCCACCTCAAAAAGATAAATAATACGGGAAAGCTATGTTCTTAACGTTTTTCAAATGATAATTCATACTAAAAAAAGTTACCAATACCAATGCACAAAGCATTCTGTAAGTTTAGACTGAAGTATTTGTAATCACGCTTAATATTAGAAGTTCCTATACCTGCACAGTAGCAACTAATTATACAAAAATTTAATAAATAACAAAACAAAATTTTGCAAACAGATTTGTCATAACCAGAAAGAAATCTGTATTGGCAATTAATGTAACATAATTCAAATAATTTGTTATGGTCATCTGCTAAATGCTAATTCATGTAAAACGTTAAAAGATTATCTTAATTATGACATCTTAATTTTTAATAGTTTTAAATATTATAATATAAATAAAGGGTTTCTAAATTTAAAAGAAGAATCACTAAATTTTTCAGAATTATTTTGTATTTCTTGTCACACAATATAAAAATACCATTCCGTTTCCCTTTAGAGTAGGAACCCTCCCTTATTATCTCACTGAAAGGAGAATGCTGGAAGGTGCTAGTAAGATAACAGTCTAAGGACTCCAGAACTGAAGGAATTGTTTTGTGGCAATGCATGGCACTTTCCTAACTCAACTGGAAATGGAGACAAAAACCTAGTGTTTCCAACCCTCAAGCTAGCAAGAAAACACAGCCCAGGTAAGCTCGTCTCTTCTCCAATGGAGCTGGAGTCTACTCAACAAGAGGCGACCATTCTGCCATGACCTTAGAATTGTTCAGAAGTTTGCTAACAATAAGCAGCCAACATAGACACATTCTCCATTAAATCTAAAATTCCCTTTTCCCCCAGAGGCACTAGGGTGTTTGAGGGGCATGTAGCAAAAGGGATCCCAACCATACCACGCGAACCAGCCAGGAAACCTTTTTGTCTTCACAGATCTGAGAGTCCCTGAGAACCCCGAGACAACACGGAGGCAGCAGGACACCAACAGGAGAGTCCCAGCATCAGTTCCTGGCCATAGAAGCCCTCCTGAGCAGCAGGCAGAACAGAATCCACTACAGCAATCAGCCTGCCAGAGAAGCCTCTGCCCCTGTGGCCTGAGGTTCCACTTTTCCAAGGTGACACCATGGGCAGGTGGGCTGAAGCAGCAGCAAGGTCAAATCAACTGGCCCACTCACGATGCCTCTTTGACCATACAGGTGATACCAGTCTAAGCCTCACCTCTTCCACAGGGAAAACCAGGTGACCCAAAGGGTGCCCAGAGGCAGGGAATCTGCCACAGCAGCCATCTGCCTGGGAGGTTCCCTTTCTTCCCCTTGGTAAACTCCCTCCAACACACACCTTGCCAGGAAAGCACCCTTTGTCTGACATGGGGATCCCACCACACTGAAACCCAGCCAAAGCAGCCTTTTGTCCCTCAAGGGTTATCACAACAAAAAACAAAAAGATACACAAATACTCGCCCCCTCAATTCTGTTAAGAATGAGACAATGCTGGCACTCACACCTGGCTCAGACACTAGCAGGAGGGCACCCTCCACAGACCGCAGGAGAAGGGAGAGGACTCCTCCTTGCCCTGGCTGCACCTCCACCACTGTCACTGAGGCCTGTGGTACAGAACTGGCAGCTTCTTACCCACCCCAGGCCAGGCTGGGCCCCAAAGTTCTCCTACTCCCCCTTCCTGGCCCCTAGACTTGCTGCTGTTGCCACCATTAGCACCGATGCCAACGGAATCAGCTCTGCTGTCACCCTCTATGCACCTGCCCACCCTCCAAGGTTCCTACCATCTGGCCTCCATGGGTATCCTCCTACTGCTCCTGTTGAGCTGCAGTCTCCATCACCATCACCGCCACAACCACAGATGAATTGCAGAGCTGTGCCATCTTCAGGTTCCAACCTCCAGCTCACCACAGGAGACTCCTCCTTCACCAGCCTGGCTTGGAGCAGCTGGGCCGGCAAAGCCAGGAAAACCTATGACAGGATGCAGAAAGTGGCAGTGTCAGAGCCTCACGTTGTCATGCTGGCCACTGGGTGGCAGGGGCCAGTTTCAGCGAAGGCACTCACCCACCCTCCAAAGTCCAGCCTCTCCTCCTGGACCAAGCTGGCCGCCTGACCTGGGGTGGGGACTGGAGACACCACAGTGCTCGAAGCTCCTTGGGGAGCAAGAATAGCGGAAACTCAGACCCAGCCAGTCCTCCCCACCCAAGTACCAGTTCCCATTCCTGACTCCTCCACCCACAGGCCCCTGAGACCCCGTGGTGCCCACTACTCCATGCCTGGGGCTCCCAGGCACAACATGGAGCAAGAGGGCAAGGGCCGGGGACCACGGTGTGTGCGGGGGCCCTGCGGTGATCAGGGGATTGCCGCGAAAACTCTGTGCGCCCTCCGCGCTCCAACACGAGCAGGAGGTTCACCCTCTAGAGCCTTGAGTCCAGGAGAGAAGAAGGGCCCGGGCCCTTCCTCAGAGGCCACCACTGTCGTGGCCACCTTCACAACCCGCGACTGGCAGCAGCAGAGCAGCCCCCCTGATAGTACCCCTAACCTGCCCCGCCCGACAAGCGTAGCCCCCAGATTGTGCCCACAACACACCCAGAGACTGCTGCAGCCAGTGTAACCCTGATAGCGCCCCCAAACCACTCCTCTGCACCCGGCAGTGTAACACTTGATAGTGTCCACAACCCATCACCGCCACCAGCGTTGCAGCACCAAACAGCACCCCACCAAACCCGCCCCGTGCCTGGACCACAAGCAACACAGTCCCAAATAGCACCTCAACCTGCTCCCGTCGCAGGCAGTCAACGCCCGGGTTAGTGCACGCAACCAACCCCTTACCCCACTTTCCCCTTTCTCCCAGAGGCAGTGCAGCTATTTGACAGTTCCCCTAAAGCACCCCCAACTGCCTGCCAGTCAGGTTGCTGGCATTGTAGCCCAGGATAGCTCACCCAACCCGCCCCCTGCATCAGCCACTGCAGCAGCTAATAATGTCCCTAACCCACGCCCCGAGCCGCTGGCAGTGGACACAACCTGCCTCCAACCCCCCCACCTTAGACAGTGTAGACCCTGAGAGCATAGCCAACCTGCCCCACTGCCAGCAATGCAACGCCTGACAGCGCCACCCACCAGCCCCCCACAGCAGGCAGTGCAGCCCCAAAAGCACACCAAACCTGCTCCCCCACCACCCCGCAAGCAGACAGTGCAGCTGCAAAGAGCACACCTACCCTGCCACCTTCCTACCACTCTAACAGGGCTGCTGCTGTCTCTGTCGCCACCACCAACCGCAGCCAGGCGAGCCAGCCGCGGTGGCCAAGGCTTCAGCCGCCAGCATCGGGCACGGTCCCCAACTTCTCTTAAACCTCTAGCCGATCAACAGCAGCTCCCGCTGCCAGCCACCCTCCTACTGCTCCGGCCCCCCACTATGGCTCCGGTCGCCCTCCTACCGCTCTGGACCACCTCCTGAAGCCCAGGCCGCGCTCCTACCCCTCCGGCCGCCATCAAACCACTCCGGGCCCCTCCTACCGCTCAGGCTGCCATCAAACCGCTCCGGCCCCCTCCTACCGCTCAGGCAGCCATCAAACCGCTCCGCCCCCTCCCACCGCTCAAGCCGCCATCAAACCGCGGGCCCCTCCTACCCCTCAGGCCGCCGTCAAACCGCTCCGGGCCCCTCCTACCCCTCAGGCCGCCTTCCTACCGCTCAGGCCCCCCTCCTAACACTCTGACCGCCATCAAACTGCTCCGGGCCCCTCTTACCCCTCAGGCCGCCATCAAACCGCTCCGGGCCCCTCCTACCCCTCAGGCCGCCTTCCTACCGCTCAGGCCCCGCTCCTAACACTCTGGCCGCCATCAAACCGCTTCAGGCCCCCTCCTACTGCTCAGGTCACGCTCCTAACACTCTGGCCGCCCTCCTAACGCTCCAGTCACGCTGCCATCTCTGTTGCCACCACCATCTGAGCGGCGGTGTTGCAGACTCCAGCCTCCAACTCCCCCTCCTCCAGGTCCTCTAAGCCGGGAACACAGCAGCTGGGCGCGAGATACAGAAGAGCCTGAACTGGCGGGAAGCCACGAGGATGCACACGGGGTTATGCGCATGGCTTCTGGACTACGTGTTCTGATTGGGTGAGAGAAACCTCTAGGTCTTCTCTGATTGGACTTTATTTTCATACTCTGATTGGTTGGCCTAAGACTTGCTCTATCCAATCAGAACATGATAATAAAGTCCAATCCCAGTAGGCCTCCGGGCTTTCGCTTATCCAATCCTGGAACGTATAAGTCCAGAAACCTCATATGCATAACCTCAGTATATAAATGGTGCTGAAGAGGGGTCAGGCCAGTCCAGGCTCTTCTGTGTCTACTCACTGAGCTGCTTCATGCCGGGCTTAGAGGACCAGGACGAGGGCTATCCTCTCCCACATGCTAGAGACTGTAGCCTGTGGCACCGCGGCTCGCCTTGCTGTGGTTGGTGGCGGCAGAGACTGCAGTTGTGGCTGGAGCGGTAGGAAGGGGAAAATAGTTTGGGGATAGATGGAGGGGTAGAGGGGGTGGTTAGTGTCAAAAGGAAAAGAGGATGGCAAGCAGGAGAAGGCATTGCATAAAGACAATGAGGAAAAGATGGTGGATAAAAAAGTGGGGGGGTAGATGGAGGGGGAAAAACAGGGTGGTGACAGGAGGGAGAGAGGTTTCACGGAAACAGTGGGGAAAAAGTTTTTGGGTAGATGGAAGAGGGAAAGAGAGGGTGCTGATGAGGGAACAGGGGTGAGCAGGAGGGAGAGAAGGTTTGCAAAAATACGGTTGAGAGAAAAGAGGGAAAAAAGACGGTGGATAAAAAGATTTTGAGTAGATGGAGGAGGGAAAAGGTTGACAAGTGGGAAGAGAAAAGAGGGTGCAGAGAGGGAGGGGGAAGAGAGAGTGGCGAGCGGGAGGGAGAGAAGGTTCTGTGAAAAGAAAGAGGAGAGAAGCTTTTAGGTAGATGGAGGGGGAAAAGAGGATGGCCAGCAGGAGAAGGATAAAGAGGGTGGCGAGCGGGAAGGAGAAAAGGTTTTGCAAGAAGACAATGGGCAGAAAAGAAAGTGCAGAAAGAAAAGACAGTGGGTAAGAAGTGTTTAGGTAGATAGAAGGGGAAAAGAGGGTGGCATATGGGAGGAGAATAGAGAGGGTGGCCAGAGGGAGTGGGGAAAGAGGGTTGGGAAAAAGGCGAAGGGAAAAATAGTTTGGGGTAGATGGAGGGCAAAAAGAGGGTGGCAAGCAGGGTAGAGGAAAGAAGAGGGCGAGCGGGAAGCAAGGAAGGCTTTGTGAAAAGACAGCGGGCAAAAACTGGGGAGGTAGATGGGTAAAAGAGGGTGGTGAGCAGGAGTAGGGAGGAGACTTTGCGAAAAGACGGCGGGGAAATGTTTTTGGGTAGATGGAGAAGGGAAAGAGGCTGACAAGAAGGAAGGAAAAAAGACGATGGGGAAACAGTTTTGGTAGATGGAGGGGGAAAGAGGGTGGCGAACAGCAGGAGTGGGGAGAAGGCTTTGGGAAAAGATGGGGGAAATGTTTTTGGGAAGGTGGAGGAGCAAAAGAGGGTGATGAGAGCAGGAGGGGGAAAAAAGTGGCCAGGGAGCGGGAGAAAAGACGGTGGGGAGAAGTTTTTGGGTAGATGGGTCGGGAAAACGGTAGTGAGCGGGAGAGTACAGAAGGCTTTGCAAAAAGACAATGGGGAAAAAATGGTGGGGAAAAAGTTTTGGGGTAGATGGAGGAAGAAAAAGGTGGTGACAGAGAGAGGGAGGGAGCCAAAGGCGGTCGGGAAAAAAATTCCTCCTGTACTGATTTTTTAATACTCTTTCGGCCGGGCGCGGTGGCTCAAGCCTGCAATCCCAACACTTTGGGAGGCCGAGACGGGCGGATCACGAGGTCAGGAGATCGAGACCATCCTGGCTAACACAGTGAAACCCCGTATCTACTAAAAATACAAAAAACTAGCCGGTCGAGATGGCGAGCGCCTGTAATCCCAGCTACTCTGGAGGCTGAGGCAGGAGAATGGCGTAAACCCGGGAGGCGGAGCTTACAGTGAGCTGAGATCCGGCCACTGTACTCCAGCCTGGGTGACAGAGCGAGACTCCGTCTCAAAAAAAAAAAAAAAAAAACTCTTTCACTTTGGTCAGAAAAAAAGTTGATATGATTTCAGATTTTGTTTTGCTTTGTTTTGTTTTGTTTCGTTTTTTAGTTGGAGTCTTGCCCTGTTGCCCAGGCTGGAGTGCAGTGGTGTGATCTCGTCTCACTGCAACCTCCACCTCCCGGGTTCAAGCCATTCTTTTGCCTCAGCCTCCTGAGTAGCTGGGATTACAGGCATACACCACGACGCCCTGCTAATTTTGCATTTTTAGTGGAAATGGGGTTTCTCCATGTTGGTCAGGCTGGTCCTGACCTCTGTTGATTCTCCCACCTCTGCCTTCCAAAGTGCTGGGATTACAGGTGTAAGCCACCGCACCTGGCAAAGATGTTGAATTTTATTGAATGCTTTTTCTGCATCTATTGAGATGATCATATGATTTTTGTTTTAAATTCTGTTTATGTGCTAAATCACATTTATTGATTTGCATATGGTAAATAGTCCTTGCATCCCAGGAATAAAACCTATGTAATCATGATGAATTATATTTTTGATATGCTGATGGATTTGGTTTGCTAGCATTTTGTTGAGGATATTTGCATCTATGTTCATCAGATATTGGCCTGTAGTTTTTGTTGTTGCTGTTGTTTCCTTGCTAGATTTTAGTGTCAGGATGATACTGGTTTTGTAGAAGGAGTTAGAGAGGAATCCCTTCTCCTCAATGTTTTAGAATAGTTGCTGTAAGATTGATACCATCTATTTTTTTTTGTATGTTTGGTAAAATTCAGCTGTGAATTCATCTAGTCCTGGGCTTCTCCTGCTTGATAAATATTTGTATTACAAATTCAATTTCATGATTAACTACTGATCTGTTCAGATTTTTTTTAATTTATAGAGAAAAATTCTTTGGTTTATAGTTGTGCAGGCAGTAGAAGCATGGGACCAGCACCTGCTCAGCTTTGGATGAGACCTCAGAAAGCATCCAATCACGGAGGAAGGCAAAGGGAGGGCCACTGTATCACATGTCAGGAGAGAAATCAAGAGCAAGAAGGGGAACATGGCAGGTTGTTTTAAACAACCAGCTCTCATGTGAAACAACAGAGCAAGGACTCGCTTATCACCAAGGGGATGGAGCTAAGCAACTTATGAAGGATCCACCCCCATGATTCAACACCTTCCACTAGGCCCACCACCAACATTTGAGATCACATTCAACAAGAGATTTGGAGGGTAAACATGTCCAAACAATGTTATTTCACCCCTATGACCCCCAAATCTCATGTTCTTCTCATATTGCAAAATATAATTACCCTCCCCCAATAGTCCCCAAAAATCTCAAGTTGTTTCAGCATCAACTCAAAAGTCTGAAATCTCATCTGAGCTTCAAGGTAGGTTCCTCCACCTATGAGCCTATAAGATCAAAACCAAGTTATTTGCTTCCAATATTCAATGCAGTACAGGTGTTGGGTAAATATTCCCATTCCCAAATGGAGAAGTTGGGCAAAAGAAAGGGGCAACAGGTCTCAGGCAAATCTGAAACCCAGTAGGGCAGACATTAAACCTTAAAGCTCCAAAATAATTGTTGACTTCATGTCCCACATCCAGGGCACACTTGTGCAAGGGGTGGGTTCCCAAGACCTTACACAGCTCTGCCTCTGTGGCTTTGCAGTGTACAGTCATGGCTGCTCTCTTGGGTCAGAGTTGAGTGCCTGTGGTATTTCTGGGCTCAGGATGGAAGCTTCCCATAGTTCTACCATTCAGGGATCTCGAGCTGGCAGCCCCACTCCCACAGCTCCAGTAGGTGGTGCCCCAGTGGGGACTATGTGGAGGCTTCAATCCCACATTTCCTGTTGGCACTGCCCTAGTGGACTTTTGGTTTCTTTCTGATTCAGTCTTGGAAGTTTGTGTGTTTCCAGGATTTATCCATTTTCTCTAGGTTTTCTAGTTTATGCACACACAGATATTCATAGCAGTCTCTGGGGATCTTTTTTTATGTCGGTCTCTGGGGATCTTTTTTTAGGTGGCATGAGAGACTTGAGAAAAGAAATGAGACACAGAGACAAAGTATAGAGAAAGAAAAAGTGGGCCCAGGGGACGGGTCGGTGCTCAGCGTACAGAGGACCCACACCAGCACAGGTCGCTGAGTTCCCTTAGTATTTATTGATAATTATCTTTACCATCTTAGAAAAAGGAAGTGACAGGATAATAGGATCATCGTAGGGAGAAGGTCAGCAGTAAGACATATGAATAAAGATCTCTGTGAGGTAAGTTTAAGGAAAAGTGCTGTGCCTTGATATGCATATGCAAACATCTTCATAAACCTTTTTAGTGCATAAAGAGCAGCACTGTGCTAGCAAGTCCCACCTTTCGCCCTAAGGCGGTTTTCTCCTTTCTCAGTAAACAACATACAATCCAGTTTTACACCGAGATGTTCCATTGCCCAGGGACAGGCAGGAGACAGATGCTTTTCTCTCTTTTTTTTTTTTTTTTTTTTTGAGGCGGTGTCTCGCTCTGTCGCCCGGACTGGAGTGCAGTGGCCGGATCTCAGCTCACTGCAAGCTCCGCCTCCCGGGTTCACGCCATTCTCCTGCCTCAGCCTCCCGAGCAGCTGGGACTACAGGCGCCCGCCACCTCGCCCAGCTAGTTTTTTTTTGTATTTTTTTTAGTAGAGACAGGGTTTCACCGTGTTAGCCAGGATGGTCTCGATCTCCTGACCTCGTGATCCGCCCGTCTCGGCCTCCCAAAGTGCTGGGATTACAGTCTATCTCAACTGCCAAGAGGCTTCTTTCCTCTTAAACTAGTCCTCCTCAGCACAGACCCTTCACGGGTGTCAGGCTGGGGGACAATCAGGTCTTTCTCTTCCCATGAGGCTATATTTCAGACCATCACATGGGGAGAAACCTTGGACAATACCTAGCTTTCCTAGGCAGAGGTCCCTGCAACCTTTGGCAGTGTCCCTGGGTACTTGAGATTAAGAGAATAGTGATGACTTTTAACCAGCATACTGCCGTCAGGCACTTGTTTAACAAAGCACATCCTGCACAGCCCAAAATCCATTAAACCTTGAGTCACCATAGCACTTGTCTCTTGCAAGGACAAGGTTGGGGGCAGGGTCACAGATTAACAGCATCTCAAATACAGAACAAAATGGAGTCTCTTATGTCTACTTCTTTCTATATAGACACAGTAACAGGCTGATCTCTCTCTCTTTTCCCCACAACAAAGTGAGACTCTGTCTCAAAAAAGAAAAAAGAAATTATTGGATGGCATTGTTTTTTTTCTTTAAGAAGGCTAAAGCTAGGCCCCAGTCTTTTCTAGGTTGCAGGGTTTCTGCTATATTATTTCTTAATATAGCTATTTATTTTTCCATATTTCCAATTGTATTTAATGACTGTTTTGCACATAAAATTAATGTATACGTGATTAGTGCTTTAAAGGAACTAAGCACCCACCAGACTCAAGAAAAAATGATGCCCTATGAGGCATCTGAAAAAAAAATTAATCTTTTTATTAATTACACTTAGGCAAATTAAAATAGTATGTATTTTTGTCTAATTTACTTTATAGGTAATTTGGCCCTTTATTTGAGCTGCCTTTAATATATTTTCTTTTGTATTGACCAAGGCTATTCTAATGACTGTGTATGCCTTAGGAATGGGCATCTTGTGTACTATCCCACAGGTGTTCTCTGAATTTCTTATATCTGAATGTCAACCTTTCTAGCAAGACTAGAGAACTTTTCCTAAATTATTCCCTTAAATATACTTTCCTAGTTGGTTACTTTTTATTTTTCTGTTGTAGGAATGCCAATAAGTTGTAAGTTTGGTGACTTTACATAATCCCATATTTCTTAAGGGCTTTGTTTTTCAGTTCTTTTTTCTTTTATTTTTGTCTGACTGGGTTACTTTGAAAGATCAGTTTTCAAACTCTAAAATTATTTCTTCTGCTTGGTCTAGTTTATTGTTAAAGATTCCAACTCTGGTTTGAAATTCTGTTAGTGAATTTTGTAATTCCAGAAGCTCTGTTTGTTTTTTTCTTAATATAGCTATTTATTTTTCCATATTTCCAATTGTATTTAATGACTGTTTTGCACATAAAATTAATGTATACATGATTAGTGCTTTAAAGGAACTAAGCACCCACCAGACTCAAAAAGAAAATGATGCCCTATGATACATCTGAAAAAAATTTAATCTTTTTATTAATTACACTTATGCAAATTAAAATAGTATGTATTTTTGTCTAGCAAAATAAAATATAAGTGTCAGTTTTGGTGAAGGGAAAGCATAATGGACATTAATTTGCTGATTGGTACTGAAAATATAAATTGATTCAACAGCTTGTAGGGACGTTAGTCAATATGTGTGAAAATTATACACTAATATCTTTTTATACAGTAATTAAAGTGGTAGGACTTTTTGAAAAGAAAACATGTCTCAATGTGCTCAAATTATGTTTCGGTGAAAATGTTTATAAAAAATGTTATTTGACCAAGCGTGGTGGCTCATGGCTATAATCCCAGCACTTTGGGAGGCCGAGGCGGGCAGATCAAAAGGTCAGGAGATTGAGACCATCCTGGCTAACACGGTGAAACCCCGTCTCTACTAAAAATACAAAAAATTAGCCAGACATGGTAGTGGGCACCTGTAGTCCCAGCTACTCGGGAGGCTGAGGCAGGAAAATGGCCTGAACCCAGGAGGCGGAGCTTGCAGTGAGCAGAGATTTCGCCACTGCACTCCAGCCTGGGCGACAGAGTGAGACTCTGTCTCAAAAAAAAAAAAGTTATTCATTGGAAGCAATAAAATATTTAACAATAGAGAGAGTAGGCCTGTAAATCATGGAACTTACTCAACGAGGGATGCCTGAAGAGGGTCTAAAAATAATCTATATGTTTAAGTAAATTGAAAGCAATTTATTTTAAAATCCTACATTTAATTCTATTGAAAATTATAAATTTAGGTGATAGGATGATTGGTAAATTTTAATTTTTTTAGCATTTTGTTCCTTTATGTGCCAATTTTTCTATTATTATCTCTTACTCCTTTTGTAGATAAAATACACTGGTTTAACATAAAATAAATGTCATTCATAATTTCTTAAACAGTAAGAACATTTTTTTTGAGACAGGTTCTTGCTCTGTCACCCAGGCTGGAGTGCAGTCATAGCTCACTGCAGCCTCAACCTCCCAGGCTCAAGCTATCCTCCCGCCTCAGCCTCCCAAGTGTCTAGGACTATGACTGTGCACCAGCACACCTGGCTAACTTTTACAGAAAGGTTATTGTAGATCCAGGGTCTCACTGGGTTTCCCAGGCCAGTCTCAAACTCCTGGGTTCAAACAGTCCTCCTCTCTCAGCTTCACCAAAGTGTTGGGATTACAGGCGTAAGCCAATGACCCAGCCAGAGCTTTTTTTTAAAAAGTATGCAATATATTTGGTCTTTAAAAAATGTTTTTGTTTGAAGAGCAAGGTACTACGTGCAGTACAATAATCCAATTTATGGTGCAGTTTAATTTAAAATGAAATCACTTGGCATTATTAAAAAATAAAATTTTCCCCGGGTGCAGTGGCTCACGCTTGTAATCCCAGCATTTTGGGAGGCCAAGGCGGGTGGATCACCTGAGGTGAGGAGTTTGCGACTAGCCTAACATGATGAAACCCTGTCTCTACTAAATACAAAAAAAAAAAAGTGTGTGTATATATATATATATATATATATATCCGGGTGTGGTGGCGCATGCCTGTAATCCGAGCTACTTGGGAGCCTGAGACGGGAATCACTTGTACCTGGGAGGCAGAGGTTGCAGTGACCCGAAATCGCGCCAATGCACTCCAGCTTCGGTAACAAGAGTGAAACTCTGTTTAAAAAAAAAAAAAAAATTAAAATTAATACAATTTGGAGTGTCCATTTGTTGCCAAGAAAATAATTTTTAAAAATTTTATTCTAATGCAATCTACAATTGTGTAGAATCATTGTAGAATATACCACAGCACACTGTTGAGTTTTTTTTTTTATAAAGATCTATAAGTATTTTATTGGCATATACTTAGTCAAATATACCAGATTTAGTTATATTAAACATTTCTGATTCACCATTGACAGTGAAACTTGAAACTGAATGTAATCAAATTATATTTCTTTTCTTAGATCTATATTTTTTATAAGAATAAAATAACTTTTAGCAAGGACTGAATGTTATTGGATTAAAGTGACATTTATAATACCATGGTGATGTATATGAAATGTTATAATTTCACGAGTTCCCTAAATTATAGGGAGGCTTCTGCATTCTCGTGTGTTTCTGTGTATGTGTACATGTGTATGTACATGTGTATGTGTATGTATATGTATATGTGTATGTGTATGTATATGTGTATGTGTATGTATATGTGTATGTATATGTGTATGTGTATGTGTATGTATATGTGTTGTGTGCTTACAATGATAACTTCAAAGAACTCAAACAAATATACAAGAAAAAAACAACCCCATCAAAAAGTGGGGAAAGGATATGAACAGACATTTCTCAAAAGAAGACATCCATACAGCCAACAGACACATGAAAAAATGCTCATCATCACTCGCCATCAGAGAAATGCAAATCAAAACCACAATGAGATACCATCTCACACCAGTTAGAATGGCAATCATTAAGAAGTCAGGAAACAACAGATGTTGGAGAGGATGTGGAGAAATAGGAACACTTTTACACTGTTGGTGGGATTGTAAACTAGTTCAACCATTATGGAAAACAGTATGGCGATTCCTCAAGGATCTAGAACTAGATGTACCATATGACCCAGCCATCCCACTACTGGGTATATACCCAAGGATTATAAATTACTCTACTACAAAGACACATGCACACGTATGTTTATTGCGGCACTATTCACAATAGCAAAGACCTGGAATCAACCCAAATGTCCATCTGTGACAGACTGGATTAAGAAAATGTGGCACATATACACCATGGAATACTATGCAGCCATAAAAAAGGATGAGTTTGCGTCCTTTGTAGGGACATGGATGCAGCTGGAAAACCATCATTCTTAGCAAACTATCACAAGAAGAGAAAACCAAACACCGCATGTTCTCACTTACAGGTGGGAACTGAACAATGAGATCACTTGGACTCGGGAAAGGGAACATCACACACTGGGGCCTATCAGGGGGAGGGGGGAGGAGGGAGGGATTGCATTGGGGAGTTATACATGATATAAACGTTATGCACATGTACACTGTTGAGTTTTATTTGCTATTAAGTGGGGCCGCACGGCCGGACAGGCCCTCCTCTTGAGGCCGGGCGGGCTGCGCGCCTGCGATCCTGCACCTGTGGTCCTCGGGCGGCCCGGACCAGCGCGGGAGAACCCGCGAGCCCAGCGGCGCCTGCCCCGGGCTGCAGCCCCACCTGCCGGCGCTCACCTCCTGGGAGCGGCTTCTGGGAGCCGGGAGGCCCCACGGTGCAGGCGCGCCTAAAGGCTTTGCGAGGTTCACTGGGTCTGAGAGGTCGGAGGCTGCAAGTGTCGCTGCTGAAGGCTGTGGTGGACCGGGCTGGATCGCGGATTGAGGGTTGGATCGGGGATTTGGGGCTGGGAGGGGGGCGGTGAAAAGTTGACAGGGAGCTGCCGCGGCTCGGGAGCTGGTAGTTGGGTGTCTGAGAAGAAGATTACAGGCGTGTGCCACCATGCCCAGCTAATTTTTCTATTTTTAGTAAATACGGGGTTTCACCATGTTGGCCAGGCAGGTCTCAAACTCCTGACCTCAGGTGATCCGTGCGCCTCGGCCTCCCAAAGTACTGGGATTACAGGCGTGAGCCACCGTGCCCGGCCCTATCAGTACTATTATGTTTTATAAATAATAACATATTTTACAAGAAAAATATTTATAGTCGAGTATGTATAACCGAACTTTTCCCACTGCTTTTCTCACCAAGGGATTCTGCATTTGTATTTTGCACAGGACTTCTCAAAATATGTAGCCAGCCCTGCAGATGAGTCCTTTCCAGACTTCCTGCTTGACAGCTCTAGTAAGCAGCTTAGAGAGTGAGCCAGCAGGGGTGCCTCGCGTCCAGCCTCACAGAGTGCCACAGATTGACTCCAGCAGCTGAGAGGGTCCCTCCCTTGGCACTTCCTGCCAAGGACAGCATGGACCCAGGATCCCTGGTCATGACAGAGCAGGCCCCAACCCGCAGTGAGAAGGATCCACTATTCTCATTGTAGCCCTGGACCTCAGGATGGAAGGCAAGGGGAGAGGTGGGTAACACAGAAGGTGACTTTCAAACCTGAGATGCCTGAGAAATCCCAAAGTTTGACTAGATTATTTTTCCAACTAAGAAGTAGAAACTTGAAATATAAATTAATGGAATTTATTGGAAAATGAAAGAAGATATTTTTTGCATGTTTACTTAGTTTAAAACTTTTTTTAAAAGTTAATTCAAAAATGTAAAAAAAAATTAATTAAAAACTGAAAAAAATATTTACAAATTAGCTGGGTGGGCAGTACGGTGGCTCACGCCTGTAATCCCAGCACTTTGGGAGGCTGAGGTGGGCAGATCATTTGAGGTCAGGAGTTCCAGACCAGCCTGGTCAACAGGGTGAAACCCCATCTCTACTAAAAATTAGCTGGGCATGGTGATGGGCACCTGTATTCCCAGTTACTCTGGAGGTTGAGGCAGGAGAACTGCTTGAACCTGGGAGGCGGAGGTTGCAGTGAGCTGAAACCACACTGCTGCACTCCAGCCTGGGCACAGAGCAAGACCCTGTCTCAAAGAAAAATGAAAATTATTTTTTTTAATTTAAAAAATGAAAATTAGGTGGGTGTAGCTCACCCTGTGGTCCCCAGGTGTGAGCTATGGAACAACTGGGTGTGTGCTGTCCCCTTCTCACCTGGCCTAACCTGGGGTTACCTGCTCCTTCCTGCCTTCCCCACACCTGGGAGAGCATGTGCGTACCTTTACCGCCTCTGCTTCATGGGGGGTGCACCAGGGTGCCTGTGCCCCATTCTCCATCCCCTGGGTCTCGGTGGTGGCCCAGAGACAGTGGGCTCACAAGCTCTGAGGCTGCCTTTCCTCCCAGACCAGGCCTCCTCCTCCCAGCCTGGCTCAGGGAGGGCCTGCAGCGCTCACAGGTTTGAAGTGGCCCTGGGACTCGCAGGATGCAGCAGGCCTTAGTCAGTAGGATACGTGGTCATTTCACACCGCTGCTGTGGCAGATGACCATAGCGTGCTGGCTTAAACCACCACACACTGATTCTCCCACAGTGCTGGGGATCAGAAGTTCAAGGCGGGTTCCCCTAAGCAGAAACCAAGGTACTGGCACTCCCTCCGGAGCCTGGAAGGAGCCTCCTCTCCTGGCCTTTGCCAGCGCCACAGTGGCACTCCTGGGATCAGGGTCCCTCCTTCTGCAGGGCAGTGGCAGGATCTCCCCAGCACTACACCTTCCCCCGGACGGTCATGGAGTCTCCCTCTGCCTCTCTCTTTTTGTTTTTTCTTTCTTTTTTTTTCACTTTTCTTATTATTTTTAAATTAACGCCTAATAATTGTACACGTGTATGAGGTACATGTGATGTTTCAATTCATGCATGCAATGTGTAATGATCCAATCAGTGTGATTAGCACATCTGACACCCATTTACCATTGCTTTGTGTTGAGAACGTTCAGAATCTGCCCCTCTAGTTATTTGACAATATACATTAAATTAGGGTTAGTTATACTCACCTTACAGTGGTGCAGGACACTTGAACTTACTCCTCCTGTCTAGCTGTATTTTGGTGTCTGTGAGCCAACCTCTGGCTGTCTCCCCACCCACCCATCCTTCCCAGCCTCTGGTAACCACTCTTCTACTCTCTGTTTCTATGAGATCAACTATTTTAGCTCCCACGTAGGAGTGACAACATGTGGCATTTATCTTCCTGTCCCTGGCTTATGTCGCTTAACAAGGTGTCCTCCAGGCTCATCCATGTCACTGTGAATGACAGGACGCCATTCTTTTTATGGCATAAAATAGTTTTCCGGTGGGTGTATGTACGATATTTTCTTTAACCATTTGTCTGTTGGTGTGGACTTAGGTAGATCTTGGCTGTTTGGAATAGTGCTACAATAAACAGGGTTTTTTTTTTTCCTGTGGATAAGTCTTCAGTAGTGGGATTGCTGGATCATACTGTAGCTCCGTTTTTAGTTTTTTGAGGAACCTTGATAGTGTTTTCCATAGCAGCTGCACTAATTTACCTTCCCTCTGACAGTGTATGAAAGCTCCCCTTTCTTTGCATCCTCACCATCATCTGTCATTTTCTGAAAGTCTTTTTGATAATAGTTGTTCTAACTGGGATAAAATGATATCTCATTGTGATTTTAATTTGCATTTTCCTAATGATTAGTGATGTTAAGCATTTTTTCACATACGTATTGGCTACTGGTATGTCTTCTTTTGAGAGATGTGTATTCGGCTCCTTTGGCTATTTTAAAATCCCATTATTTGGGGGTTGTTTCTGTTGCACTGTTTGAGTTCCTTGTGTATTCTGTATACAAATCCTTTGTTGAATAAATACTTCACAAATATTTCCTCCTATTCTGCTGGTTGTCTCTTCACTTGATTTTTTGTTTTTGACAGAGTCTCGCTCTGTCTCCCAGGCTAGAGTGCAGTGTTATGATCTCAGCTCACTGCAAGCTCCGCCTCCCAGGTTCACACCATTCTCCTGCCTTAGCCTCCCGAGTAGCTGGGACTACAGGCACCCACCACCACGTCCGGCTAAGTTTTTGTATTTTTAGTAGAGACGGGGTTTCACTGTGTTAGCCAGGATGGTCTCGATCTCCTGACCTTGTGATCTGCCCGCCTCGGCCTCCCAAAGTGCTGGGATTACAGGCGTGAGCCACCGCGCCCGGCCCAGCAGAGCTGATTTTAAAGATGTATGTAGATGGGAGAAGTGGGATGGCAGTGGTGCTAAGGTGCATAGAATGATGGCTTAGCCTCGGTGCTCTGCAGAAAAGCCTGTCCCCACACCCACCTGACTAGGGGAGGATGCTTCTGTGACTCCTGAATGTCCCTCACACTAATCTTGGCATGAATTACTGTGTCCGTTGCATGACAAGCTGTGTGACAACTGCATCCATTCCCCCAGGAACCACAAGCAATCTGAGGATAGGAAATGCTGCTTTATCTGTTCCCAGCCCCCAGTGCAGGGTCTCGAGAGGAAAATCAGCACAGCAGCCTTTCCCCTTATCTGGTTTCCTTTTCTGAGGTTTCAGTTACCCGGGAACAACTGAAGTCCGAAAATGTTAAATGGAAAATCCCATAAATAAGCAGTTCCTGAGTTGTACAGGGCGCTCCGTCTTGAGGAGTGTGGCATCTGGCGCCATGCTGCTCCATTCCTGTGTCCGGGGTCTGTGGTGCCATGCTGCTCCATCCCTTTGTCCAGGGTCTCCACACTGTCCACCCTCCCTGCCGTGGTCACTCAGCAGCCATCTCAGCTATCAAACTGCATACGGCAGGACGCTGCTCAAGTCACCCTTGTTTTATTTAATAATACCCCAACGCACACAGTAGGGATGCTGGCAATTCGGGTGTGCCAAATAGAAGCCATAAAGTACTCCTTTAAGTGAAAAGGGGAATGTTCTCAGTAAGAAAAAAATTGTATATTGAGGTTGCAAAAATCTACAGTAAGAACGGACCTTCTGTCCTTCAAATTATAAAGAAAAAAGGGCTTTGTGTTAGTTTTGCTACCACGCCTCTAACAGCCAAAGTGATGCCATAGTACATGGCAAGTACCCAGTTCAGATGGAAAAGGGATTCCATGTGTGAGCGGGGACATGAACAGAAACGTATTTCGATTGATGGCCGTCAGGTTCCATGTCATCTTAGGTTTCAGGCATCAGCTGGCGTCATGGACTACATCTCCCAAGGAGTAGGGGGGACTCCTGTACCAGAACAGCAGCACTCATTAATAACCCCAGTGCGCATCTACTTGCCGGCACAAGGGAGGGAATGCAGGATGACAACTGCGATTATGTTGGGGTCACCAACCTGTGTCCCACCACAAGACGACAGACATAAGGCTCAATCTCCACATCAGAGGCACTCAGGGGGCCTCTGCTCCAGCCTCCTAGCCCGGTGTGAGCAAACTTCTGTCAAGTGTCAGATACTAAATATTTTAGACTTTTCTGGCCTGATATGGTCTCTGTTCACATCTTCCTTTCTTTTTGTTTTGTTTACAATTCCTCGTTTTCTTTCGTGACACTTTTGAAATTTAAGAACTGTTCTTAGTTCTTGGGCCTTGCAGAAAGAAGCTGAGGGCCAGAGTTGGCCCTTGGCTGTGATTTGCCAATGTCCGTGTGACTCCGCCATGCTGCACAGCCTCTCTGCACCTCTGACAAACAGTCCCCAGGCTACGTGTAAGGGCTCATCTCCCCACCATGACCTGGAATTGCACCGTCACAGGTAGACTCGTGCAGGCTTCTCCAGCATAAGATGACTGGTGTGAGTTTCCACGGATGCGATTTCTGAAATTAGAGTCCTGAGAAATGCAGTTGCAGCAACACTGCTGAGGAAAGCTAGCCCTGAGTGCACCCGCTGCAGCTGCTCTTTCCAGAATATTCTATCTCTGGAACAGGAGGTACCTGAGGCCTGTGAGCACCAGGTAGGCTCTAAGGGCCTGCTCCGAGGACCCCTTAGTCCCTCGGCATGGCTCTCAGCTGGGTTCAAGGGAAGGGTAGCAGCCAGTGGTTTGAGACCAACTCCAGAGAAGTTAGCAGGAGAGGTGTGTGCCAAGCAGGGGTGGATCTCAGGGCTGCCTGAAGCCTAGAAATCTGACTCAGCACTTCTGCAACGCGGGAGACACCCTGGCCTCCCTGAGCGGGAATCCCTGGGGCTGAGGTGAGGCCTCCTGGGTCTGGGTCAAGGGAGAGAATCCATTCCCAGGAGCAGGCTGTGGCAGCACCGTCAGGACACAAAGCCAGTGACCTGTGGGGTGGAGGCTGCTTTTCCCACTGTGATCTGGAGGAAGAAGTTCCTGCCAAGCTGCCACCCTGACCTGCCGGATCTGTAAGCTACTTCTCTGCTCCTGAGGGTGCTCAGAGCCCTCATCACGTGCCTGCTGCTCGGCCTACTCCTGAGACTGTGGCATGCACACCGGAGGCTACACTCACATCCTTGGCACTCACTCTAGGCTCACTGTCTATCCCGTCACAGGAGCGGCTGAGGAAGGAGCCAAGGGAGAGGCAGGTGTCCAGGCTAGTCCAGCCGGGCCTGGAATGCCTGTGTTTGGCTGAGCTGACTGACCAGAAGGTGCCACACAGGGAGACAGTGGGGGTGGGAGCGAGGCCTGGGCAGGAGGATTTTCCTGCTTCCTGGGCCTGTTCATCCCTCCGTGGACTTAGACACACAATCCCTGGGTTCACCTCCTCGCAGGCTGTGGGATGCTGGTGGAATCACGTTCCTCCACCTTAATGTCTGCAGGCACAGATGACTTAGACCAGCATGTGCGAAGGCTGGGGTGGGAGTGAGGGGCTGGGTGATGCACTCTGCAGAGCCCAGGCTGAACAGAAGCTGGGTGGATGCACTCTGGAGAGCCCAGGCTGAACAGAAAGGACAGTCATGCAAGGAACACGGAGTCCTGTGGCGGGGAGGCCACCTTGGGGATGGCAGGGGGAAGAGTTGCCAGTTGTCCAGGTTGTCAGGGGCTTGTGGAGATGCTCTGGGGTCCCTTGGGTTCTCAAATGGATTTTGTGTTTCCATGGGCAGGACTCTGGGCTCGCCTCCAAAGGAAATCTGATTACAAGAAACAGGTGAAGTTACATGCAGTTGCCAGGAGCTCAGAATCCAGTGAAGGCACAGACATGGCAAGGTTGGACAGCAGCGCCCTTGGCAACGGGAGGGACTGGCACTCTCAGCCTCATGTGCCTGACCACCTTTGGGGACAGGAAGTCAGGCCAAAGGCTGCTCCAGGAGGGAAGGGTTAGCACAACTCAGACAAGTGGAAGATGGTGCCCCAGGCCAGAGTGAGGTGTGGCAGCTGTCCCCTTGGTGTGGGCAGCTGGCAGGTTGACCCCTGACCCCAGCTGTTTGCCTTCCGGGGAAGCTGTGTGGCTCCTGTAGAGCTTACTGTTTGCTGGTGTGGCAGTGCAGGGCAAGGAGAAGGTACGAAGACGCAGGGAGGCAGCCTGGGCTGCAGTCACACTTCTGCTGCACCCGGATCTGTGAGCTTCTCCACAAAGAGGAGAAAGAAGACAAGCCCAGGGCTGGGACTTTCTCCTGGCTTTTGTTTTTTTGTTTTGTTTTGTTTTGTTTTTTTGAGACAGAGTCTCTCTCTGTCACCCAGGCTGGAATGCAGTGGTGCAATCTCAGCTCACTGCAAGCTTTGCCTCCCAGGTTCACGCCATTCTCCTGCCTCAGCTTCCCAAGTAGCTGGGACTACAGGCGCCTGCCACCACACCTGGCTAATTTTTTATATTTTTAGTAGAGACAGGGTTTCACCATGTTGGCCAGGATGGTCTTGATCTCCTGACCTCGTGATCCGCCCGCCTCGGCCTCCCAAAGTGCTGGGATTACAGGCATGAGCCACTGCGCCTGGCCAGGAATTTTTTTTTTTTTTTTTTAAGATTGCGTCTTGCTCTGTTGCCCAGGCCGAGGGCAGTGGCACGATCACTGCTTACTGCAGCCTTGACCTCCTGGGCTCAAATGATCCTTCCAATTCAGCCCCCCAAGTAGCTGGAACTACAAGCGCACATCGTCACACCCAGGTAATTTTAATTTTTATTTATTTATTTTTATTATTTTTGAGATGGAGTCTCACTCTGTTGCCCAGGCTGGAGTGCATGCAGTAGCACGATCTTGGCTCACTGCAACCTCCACCTCCCAGGTTCAAGCAATTCTTCCTCCTCAGCCTCCCGTGTAGCTGGGATTACAGGCACCTGCCGCCCCACCTGGCTAATTTTTGTATCTTTAGGAGCGACGGGGTTTCACCATGTTGGCCAGGCTGGTCTCGAACTCCTGACCTCAAGTGATCCACCCGCCTCAGCCTCCAAAATTGCTGGGATTACAGGCGTGAGCCACCACACCCAGCCAATTTTTTTTTATTTTTTATTTTTTTGTAGAGACGGGGTCTCACTATGTTGCCCAGGCTGGTGGCAAACACCTGGCTCAGGCAATCCTCCCATCGTGGCCTCTTAAAGCACTGGGATTACAGGAGTGAGCCACTGCACCTGGTCAAGAATTTCCCTAAAGCTTATGAAGTGATGAGCCTTTCATTTCATGTAGAAGGTTCTGGTGGCTGCAGGATGGCCTGAAATGAGAGGGCAAGTGATCCTTTAGAGAAATGGTTTCCTTTTATCCAGTCTGAAGCTGATGGGGGTGAGGCTGGAAGTAAGTAAGGCTGGCAGAAGTAAGGCTGGAACGGAGGAGAAACAAATCAGCAGGACTTGGCTGAAAGGTGTTGGGTTTGTTCGTTTATTTACTCAGCAGATACACAGAGAGTGCTCACTGTGTGCTTGGCACTGTGGTCAATGAACTGAGTATGCAACAGTGAACAGAATATATATGGTCCTTGCTCTGTGCCACTCACAGTTTGGCTCAGGTCCAGAGAGGAAGAGGAGGACTCCAAGGTGTTCTCAAGGTTCCACTGGGACATTGGTGTTCCTCCCCAAACCAGTGATCAGTTAGTGAGGGGTGCAGTCATGTCCGTGGGTCTTCAACAGCATTTTACTGAAATAAAATATCAGAGTGCCTTGGATGTCATAAGGGAAAGAAGAGTTTGCAGAAATTTTGTTTCTGTTATATATATGCAGGTCTGTATTGGATCAGTATGTGCAATGTACTTCTTACTGAAGGGCAGGTAAAAAAAAAAAAAAAAAACCTTGTATGGGGCTGAGCATAGTGGCTCAGGTCTGTAATTCCTGCACTTTGTGAGGCTGAGACAGGACTGCTTAAACCAGGAGTTCAAGACTAGCCTGGGCAACATAGCAGGACCTCATCTCTACAAAAAATAAAAATAAAAATTAGCCCAATGTGGTAATGCACACCTGTAGTCCCAGCTACTTGGGAGGCTGAGGCAGGAGGTTCACCTGAGCCCAGGGATCAAGGGTGCAGTGAGCCATGATCACACCACTGCATTTGGCCTGGGCAACAGAGCAAGACCCTGTCTCAAAAAAAAAAAAAAAAAATCTAAAAAAGAATGGTTAAGTCAAGCATGGTGGTACATGCCTGTAGTCCCAGCTACTCTGCAGGCTGAGGCAGGAGGATCACTTGAGCTTAGGAGTTTGAGGTGGTAGTGTGCAATAATTGTGACTATAGCCACGGCACTTTAGCCTGGGCAACATGACGAAACCCGGTCTCTACAAAAACTAAAATTAGCCTGGAGTGGTGGTGCATGCCTGTGTTCCCAGCTATTCCAGAGGCTGAAGTGGGAGGATTGCTTGAGCCCAGGAGGTGGAGATTGCTGTGGGCTGAGATCTTGCCACTGCAGGGGGCTACAGGAGTCTAAAAGGGAGGTGACACAATTTCCCCAAATCTCCAACTTTCGGGAGTTCTGCCTACACTCCTTGCCCCAGGATTCCCCCAGCACCAAGGCCAAGGGGGTGTCTTGGCCCTCAGCACTGGGTTGGAACATTTATACACAGAACCAGGCCTTAGAAGGCATACACAGAGCCCATGAGTACCAGCCCCCATCTCCATCCTCTGTTCTCTGGGACTGCAAGTCCAGGCCTGACCTGGTTCTGTCCCTACCTGGAGAGACAGAAGACAGAAGGAGACAACCCCTGAGAAGCCTTTCCCGAAGGCCTCATTCCCCCTCACACTGTAAGATCTCTCAGCCCGCACTTTGGGAGGCCTAGGCGGGCAGATCACGACATCAGGAGATCGAGACCATCCTGGCTAACACGGTGAAACCCCGTTTCTACTAAAAATACAAAAAAATTAGCAGGGCGTGGTGGCGGCGCCTGTAGTCCCAGCTACTCGGGAGGCTGAGGTAGGAGAATGGCGTGAACCCGGGAGGCGGAGCTTGCAGTGAGCTGAGATCTGGCCACTGCACTCCAGCCTGGGCGACAGCCAGACTCCATCTCAAAAAAATCTCAGCCCTCGATCAGGGCCCCTCTCCAGGAAAGGTGACAGAGTGGTGTCTAAATGACACTGTCCTAGGGCCCCGCTGGGGTAGAAAACAGACCCAGATGGCGCCCCCAGCCCTCCCTCCCCAGGCAGGAATAAAGAGCATAACAGACAGTGGAGGACACCGGGACAGGAAGGAGGGGCCAGCCGCTCTCAGACTAAGTCTAACCCAGGGCGGTGAGGAAGTGTGGTCCCAAATCCAGCCCCCTCCCGGCCGAGCTCACAGAGCTCAGGGCTGGAACTCAGAACCCCTACCCCGACGCAGGCGGCGGAACCGAGGGGAACTTGAGCCGCGGCCCCACAAGCAGAAACAGGCCTGGGCGCCGGAAGGCTGTGTCCGAGGCCTGCGTGGAGCTGCGGCCCGGTGACTCCCGGAAGACAGCGGGGGGCACTGGGCGTCCCGGATCCGAGCCTCCCGGGCGGCAGGGCCTCCCAGTGCGGCACCCGGATCCCCGCCAAGGCACCCCAAGCGCGGACGGCGGGACGGGACAGCACCAGGGTGGTGTCCGAAGCTTCCCCACCGCCTTGGACCAACTCGGCCCCGGCCCGGGCGGGGCTTCCCGGAGAGATTTATACCACTTCCCGGGGCTCCCGCTCAGGCCGGACAACAGCTCCGATACCCAGTCCCGCTCGAGGGTTGACCCCCCCATCCAAAACCAGCCAACCAACCAAACCACCTCTCCCAAGCCGGGCCGCTTCCCGGCGTCCGCCGCTGACCTGATCAGAGCCGCTCTGCCGGCCCGAGGGAGCTGAGAAGGGGATTGGGAATGGGGTCTTGGGGAGGGGGCTGGCTTTTCTATCCATTTTTATAAAGATCATAGTCTTTAACTGTTCTAAGTCATTCATCTTAACTCAGCATATGGATTTGTCAGCAGAACACGACTTAAAAGTGGCTTCAGAGGAAAACCAAGAAATACTTGAAAGAAGTGAAAACAAACAGCCACAGGTATGTAGCAATTTAAATTTCTGGTTTACTATTGGTTGGTTAGTTGATTTTTCTTTAATAACATAGCATAGTCCAAATGAAGTGACCTTTTAGACTATCCTTTTAGAATCCAACAGATCGTGATTTCATATTTAATTTTAAAATATTTTAGTCAGTTATAAAATTTAAAATATTCTTACAGTCTGTAGTAACTCATAGCTATCTGTACCCTTGAACCTGAGGCCAGAAGTTTCCAGAAGTCTCTTTGCTCTTTTATTTTATCTTTTATTTTTATAACCTTCTTCACGATAAAGTAAGTAACATCAAAAATGGAGTTGTATTACTAAGCTAGAGAAATTATGAACAATTGGACAGTGATGGCCACTGAGTTCAACTCCTGTTAAAGGAGGCATCATTCCCAGTGGTTCAAACTTTGCAGTTTTATGTTGCTGGTCACCAGTGGTGAGGTTAAAAACTTCTTCTGTTTTTTTGGTCTCTGGTTGCCTTCAGTGTCTATGTTCAGGGAGAGGATGGGGTCATACAATCAACCCAACTGCCTATTAAGAGAATTACGACTTCCAGAATGGGACTTTGGTGTCAGGGTACAAACAATAACTTTCTTATTTTAACATAAATAGTAAACATTATTAAAATCTTTTATTCCACTGTCACTAGTGGAACTTAGAATATATTAGAACTGAATATAAGAAATAATCTATCCAGATAACACTCATAGCATTTGAAGTAGAATCTAAAAATTTTCTTTTCTTTCTGATTGGTGTTCATTTTGGCTTCTAATAATTTAGCATTTGCCTACTCTCCGGTTAATCTTCAGAAATATGAATTTACTGTAGGGGTTCACTATTTATGGTATGCTGAGGTCAAAATCCTTTTAAGAGAGAAACTTTTGGAATACGACATATCATCTGTGAACCCATTTCTGGCAGATTTAATTCATAATGAATTAAGTTTAGTCCAAACTAACAGTGAGAGTTAAGCTTACTGGTTCATGTTTTTCTCCTATGTTAAGCCAAGGCAAATTATTTTTTACTTCTTAGTTATAATCCAGTAACTTAGGGGTGGCAAAACACAGATTAAGTTTTACAGTTAAATTTTAATTATGTTCTATTTTTTGTTCATACTTAATTCAGAATAAATTTTAAAACATGCACCCTAACAGAAAAGACATCTGAAAAACAAAACAAGCAAATTAATTTTCCACTTTTACACCTGCAAAAAAAAAAAAATGTCTCAAGAACCAGAACTGAGTAAGAATTGTGATAAAGAGGGTATTATCTGTATATTCAAGACTTCTTTTAAAATTCATTACCAGAAAGTTCAACCGAAGATTGGTGAAAGTTTTGAAAAATCCAAAATTACTGTTTGTCCTGAGGAAGAGCTCTTACACAGTAACTCTGGAGAGGGATAAAGTTAAAGGGAGTGCCCTCTAATCTGATGAATCATATCCCTGACTGCAAGGAAGCAGATGCATCTTAGAGTGTCCAACTCTGTAGTATTCCAGGCATTGCCTAAACAGAAGGAGCCCATCACAAACATGTCTTTTCATTGCATTTAAACTCTGGGTCCCTAAAAAACACCTGTCAGTCACCTTCTAAGCTTTACACAAATGAAAATAAATCAGACTGTAAAAATTATAACAAACCAGACATGTAACCTGTTTCTCAGAGATGAAGAGAATTGTTGTAATGATACAGAAATTGAAAAATTAAGGAACCCAGTAGTTATGGTTGAAATGAAAGAAGATCAAGAGTTTGATATGCAAATGGCAAAAAATATAAACCAAAATACCACTAATTGGAAATTAGACACTGGCCTCAGTCTAGAGATCCAAAAAGTCTTTTTGATTTGTGGTTTTCTCACTCCAAAGAAATGAGGCATGTGATACAGATAGAAAGCCTCAGTATTTCTGCTGTTACACTTACAAAAGCAAAAATCCAATACAGCACTTGTTCCACAAGCCATATGGAATTTAGAAGCTCTTCTAAAGCTTAGAACATGACTGGCAAGTATGTTTCAGGGAGCCACATATGACAGTCCCACTGCTAATAGCTATAAAAGCATGAAACCCAAATGAGAAAATGTGAGTTATTCTCCACCCCGTAGTGACAGAACACCAAAAGCATATCTAGACTTACAGCAAGATATGCAAAGGCTTAAGAATGAGGTGGGCATGTTACAAGCAGAGTTCCTGGCTTTGAAGAAAGAAAGTTCAACTATAAAAAGAAAGAGGTTCACTTGCTACTTCCCTTTTTATAAATTATCTGATTCATTCTGGTTTTCTACTCAAGAAAATCTCGTGTGTATAGTTACAGTGGAGTTATCTAAATGTGTAATTATGTGTCAAAGTAGATTAGTGCTGCTATCTAAATGACAGTTCTGGAAAACATTATAATATTTGTTCATTAGTCAACCTAAGTCTCACTATCAGTCTTCCAAGTAACACATGGCCTGGGAAAATAATTTAGCCATATACCATGTGACCTTCTGAATCAGCTAAACATAAAGAAAATTGCTAAAGAAATAAGCTCTAGATTCTTCTTACTGTATTCATTTAAAGATGAATTACATTTATTTAAATGATAAAATGGTAACACAAGAAGAGGGAAACAATGACTGAGAAGAGACTTGAAAATGTATCCAGCCTTGAGAGTTACAACAAATATTATCAGCCAAAGATGTCTGTTTAATGTGCTTTCATGCATGTAAGTTTATTTGTTTGACTCAAGCTGTTTAAACTTATAATTCCATCATGGCCATTTTAAATATTTTTGGAAACAAATACATATATTTTTGCATATTTTAAAAAAATCACCACTCTCCAATGTTTCTGTTGAATCACACTTTTACATTATGTTGTTTAATAAAATATGGTAAGTTTTGACATGTATGATTTTATCATATAAGTAGCATAACTCCTCAGCCAAAAATTTATCATTTGACTCTATCGTAGAAAGCTGAGTTCTGTACATTGTATTCTAAAGATAGACAAAAATCTAGAGATTTTCTTCTTTCAAAGTAAAAGCAGATGAGGCCTCCTGCTATCCTCTGAGGCATTAAATTGCTTTGCCAAAGTCACACTTTTAATTTATCTAATTTGATATATTTATCTGGTAATTTATGTAATTCAGCAATATTTAATTGTATCTTCCCTTTGGTGCCATGAAATGCTAGGTAATGCCACCGTAGGAGCTTTGGGTGAATTATTTAATATTTCTTGGTTTTACTTCCATTATCAAGTAGATAATGGGGCTAGAGAATACAACTATACTGTAAATCTTCCAGCTATAAACTTTTGTGGTAACTGAATGTAAACTTGGGGAACATCTCATTTTCCAGGATTCTGCAGTAGCAACTCAGTAGTTTCACTCTGCTCCTTGTATTGTGGTAAACTTTGGTTCCTCTGTTTCAGTGAGCACCTTCACTTTTTTTATATCCCAGGATCCAAATGAAAAAATAAGGATAAAAGGCAGTGGGGAAAATAATAGCTTAGTGTAGAAAAGGGAAAGCTTCTTTTCTGTTTCTGAAGCCCCACAAGGTCACATCCTCTCAATCTGGCTATTTCATGGAGAATCCAGGTGACAAAGACAGAAGACACATGTCATGCCTGTGTCTTTTTGTTTCTCTGTTTTTGTGTTGATATATTTACACCACAGAAGTAACTGTGATCTGGTGGAGACCTAGAAGTAGAGTCAGAAGCCCTGGGAAAATCCTGCAGCTTGCTTATATTTTTAACCTCTCTTTTTAAGAATTGTGATAACTAAATAAGTTCATCAATGTATGTTTGTAGAAGTGCTTAGTACAATGTCTAGATTTATGATTTAGTAAATGAAATTCTTATAACTGACTAAAAAAATGTTTAGTCAAATCACAATACAATATTATCAGGGAAACAGAACTTTTAAAACTTTGAGAAATTTTATCTGTCCAAATACAGGTGGAGGTAAAACTTTTACTATAGGGTGGTGTCTGGGTTAGATATCATAGTATAAATGCAATATCCTTTTTCCAACATTTTAATTTAGTCAAATTAGTTAATATTTTACTTTGAGTTTGTTGTAATTCAGAGAAAGGCTTTTCCAATTCTGATATTCTTAAAAACTCTCCAGTGTGTACGTGTGTATTTTAGTTTTATGGATTCACTGACTTCAAATAAATATTTGAACTTTTTGAAATTTATGCTCTGTAAGGTTCAAGGTTTTGCTCAACTTTTTCTCCAGTTGGATATCCACTTACAGCAACTTTTGATTGCATGAATGTACGGGTTGTTCTTTTACTTCAGAGATAACCATGATGTTATTTTATTGAGTGCTAGCTGAAAATTTCTTTTGTTTTATTTAGGATTTTCAAAGTTATGGAAAAAAGAAGGATGTGATATATACAAATTGCATGTTGAAGGGAGATATTGCCACACTCAGATGGGAATTATATGTAATAAAAAATGACAGTCTCAAAAAGGAAAAGGAATATATTCAGGAAATTAAAAGTATTAGGGAAATAAATACTAACTTTGAAAAGAGTGTGAGACTCAATGAGAAAATGATAACAAAAACAATGTCCCAGTGTTGGCAACAGCTTAATGACCTCAAAGCTGTGAATACAAGGCTGAATTCAAAATTGGAGAAGGAAAAACACCGCACAGACAGACTGGAAGCTGAAGTTGAATTCCTCCATTCTAGACTGGCTGCTGCTATAAATGAGCACAATGAAAGTGTAGAAACAAAAGACCTAGAACTTGTTTTACAGAGAGCATGTAATTTTTCTGTACATAAAAAAAGAGTTCTACTATTTCTCAACTAAAAGATAAACATGAGTTGCTTACTGAACAATTTTCTAAAGCTGGGATGAAGTTAAATACCTTAAAAGGTAAGCTCCATGAGACAAGAGATGCTCTCAGGGAAAAGACACTGGCTTTAGAAAGTGTGCAGATGAACCAGAGGCAAGCACAGCATTGAATAAAGGAAATGGAGCAGGTGCATCCAAATGAGGAAGCTAAACTAGTCAATCCACTGGAAAGCACAACTGTGTAGAGGAGGACTGTCTCAACTAGAATGTGAGAATCTCTTGCTTAAACAACAACTACAGGGTGCTCATAAGGAAGGCAATGATAAAGAGATAGTAATTAATATCCAAGGAGGCTGTCTTGAGAGTAGAAAGAAAGATCTTCTTCTAGAAGAGAAAAATAAGAAATTAATGAATGAATATAATTCTACAAAAGAAAAGCTGTTTCAGTATGTAAAAGAAGAAGCAGAGGAGAAGTATGAAGAAAGATAAATATTTTTAACCTTCCAGAAGGAAAATTTAAACATTTCATTGTGGCTATATGTTGAATCTAGTTCAATATTAAAATAGATAGATGAAAATGTATTTACCATACTGTATAATTCCATTTTGTGAAACATCCAGAAAAGACATATATAGGGACAGAAAGAAGATGAATGTTTGTGTACGGCTGGCGCTGGAAATGGGTCGTGACTGCTGATGAGCATGAGGGATTGTCCTGGAGTGATAAAAATGTTCTAAAGCTGGATTATAGGGATGGTTGCACGACTAGTAAATTTACTAAAAATCTTTGAACTGTATGTTAAAACAGATAAATATGTAGTATGGAAATCATATTTTAACAAAACTGTTTTAATAAAAAACCAAAAAAATGTGTTTACTCTATCAGCTTGGAAACATACCTTGTTTCCAGGAAATAAAAGATAGAGCTGACAGATGCTTTCTTTGAGTAAAGACATTGTCACCTATGAAATTGTAGTAGCTACAGTGTAATGTTCATAAGCTATGTAGTCTTATAGTGCTGAAATAACAAATGTAATGTCTTTATGTTGCCACATTTTAAGACCATAATGAAGCAGATAAATAGAAATGCTTGTACCTGAAATAAGTATTTTGAAATTAAGATTCAATTAAATGAGCCACTTTGACACTTAATTCTAGATTTCCCAGATGAACTGAAGTATGTTGCTGTGTCTTGTGGTGCTTTTCCTTCAGTGGCTGTTTTATGTATTTTAGTTAGTATAACTTTATTTTGACTCATATTAATGTGACTTAAGTCTGAAAATATGTCAGTCTCACATTATGTATTTTTCTGACCACTTAATATTTGAAAGACATCTACTTGTTATAAAATCACAATTTGGAATAAATGTGGTAAATTTTAACAAAAAATATTTGATTTAATGTTCCCACTGGTAGGTATTTATAATTTACTTTGAATATTTTTATTAATAATTAGCTCATAATTTACATTTTAAGTCTCAATGACTATCATTTGGATATAACTTTGTCCAATACAAAGATACTTGTAGCTGTCTGTGATTTGTGAGTTTGACATTGAATCCCCATTTTCAGAGCAATGAGGGATGGCAGAGTTCACGTAGAGTGGGAATGAAGTACATTGGCAGTACAAGAGGCTGGTGCAGCCATTACTATGGAGACAGACACACTGTGGGCCCAGGCACTGCCGGCAGGGACCTCGGCACAGAGAGTTGAATTGGTCGCCCTCACTCAGGCCCTCCGATGGGGTAAGGACAAATGTATTAACATCTACACTGACACCAGGTATGCTTTTGCTGCTATACATGTACTTGGAGCCATCTATCAAGAGTGAGGGCTACTCACCTCAGCAGGAAAGAAGCAATTGTGGCCCTGCTTGAAGCTGTTTGGCTCCCTCAACAGGTGGCTGTGATTCACTGCAAAGGACATCAAAGAAGCTGTGGTAACCAAAGAGCAGATGCTGCAGCTCGGCTCCCGGTCGTGCCTTTAACCCTGCTGCCCCCTGTGTCCTTTCTGCGACCTGACTTGCCAGACCACCCAGAATACCCCCCAGAGGAAGAAAAACAAGCTTCAGATCTTCAGGCCAGTAAAAATCAGGAAGAAGGAGTAAAATTGGCCCAGCTTCTAAGAAGCCATTTCAAGATCCCCCACCTTCAGGACTTAATGAACCAAGCAGCTCTCCGGTGTACGGCTTGTGCTCAGGTAAACGCCAAGCAAGGTAAGCCCAGCCCAGGTCACCACCTCCGGGGAGGCTCGCCAGGAGAAAGGTAGGAAATTTACTTTACGTAGATAAAACTGCACCGGGCAGGATATAAATACCTCCTGGTGCTAGTAGACACCTTTTCCGGATAGACTGAGGCATTTGCCACCAAAAATGAAACTGCCACCACGGTAGTTAAGCTGTTGCTCAATGAAACCATCCCTCGACATGGACTGCCTGTTGCCATAAGGTCTGATAATGGACCTGCCTTCACCTTGTCCACAGCTCAGTTGGTTAACAAGGCATTAAACGTTCAATGGAAACTCCATTGTGCCTATTGACCCCAGAGCTCTGGAGAGGTAGAACGCATGAACCGCACCCTAAAAAGTACCCTTACTAAATTAATCCTAGAGACCGGTGAGAATTAGGTAAAGCTCCTTCCTTTAGCCCTCCTTAGAGTAAGATACACCCCTTACTGGGCTGGGTTTTCACCTTTTGAAATCATGTATGGAAGGGCTCCGCCTATCTTGCCTAAGCTAAGGGGTACCCATTTAGCAGAAATCTCACAAGCTAATTTGTTACAGTACCTGCAGCCTCTCCAACAAGTACAAGACATCATCCAGCCACTTGTTCGGGGAGCTCATCCCAATCCAGTTCCTGACCAGATGAGGCCCTGCCACTCTTTCCAGCCGGGTGACCTGGTATATGTTAAAAAGTTCCAGAAGGAAGGACTCACTCCTGCCTGGAAAGGACCTCATACTATCATCCTCACCATGCCAATGGCTCTGAAGGTGGACGACATTCCTGCTTGGATTCATCACTCTCGCATCAAAAAGGCCAACAAAGCCCAGCAAGAAACAAGGGTCCCCAAGCCTGGGCCAGGCCCCTTAAAATTGCACCTAAGTCGAGTGAAGCCATCAGATTAATTCTTTCCATTTACCTCTTCTGTCTGTTTCCACCTGTTATGTCCTCTGCCCCTTCCTACTCTTTTCTCCTCACTTCCTTCACAACAGTACGTGTCTTTGCAAACACCACCTGGAAAGTGGGAACATCCAAGAAAGTCTCTTTTGTAGTCGATTTATGTGCTTTGCTCCCAGAACCTGCCCGTACCCACAAAGAACAGCACGATCTGCCGATCATGGGATCAGGGAACGTCGGCATTGCTGCAGGGTTCGACACACCAGAAGCCGGACTGGATGTGGAAGCTCTAAGGGTGCAGAAAAGGGGTCCAGAGCGTTGGCTTTCACCTTCGTCCTGGAAATCACCCTGACTCTAGCTGCCGAGATTCTTACCAGTTTTTCTGCCCTCACTGGACGTGTGTAACCTTGCCACTTACTCTGGAGGATCAACCCTACCTTCAACCCTTTCCATAGCTCGCGCTTCCCATCCTAGACCGTGTACTATAGGGAATTGCTATCCTCTTACTGTGACTATCGGTAACCCTAGTTTAGCTCAATGGTATTACGGCATGTCACAGGGATTAAGGCTTTATATTTTGGGATTTGATGTTGGAACTATGTTCACCATCCAGAAAAAGGTCCTGGTCCCATGAAGCCCTCCTAAGCCAATCGGACCTTTAACAGATTTGGTGACCCTGTGTTCCAAAAACACCCAGACAGGTCAATATAACTGTCCCACCATCATTCCTGCTTCCTAGACCTCAGCTGCAACGACGACACCTCCAACCCAGCCTGAAGTCCATTCTGGACAGTGCTCTTCACCTCCTTAATCTCACCCAGCCTGAACTAGCCCGAGATTGCTGGTTGTACCTAAAGGCCAAACCCCCATATTACATTGGATTAGGAGTAGAAGCCATGCTAAAAATTCTTTCTTGTCATACGTGCAGCCATGCCCTTACACTAGGAGACGTGTCAGGAATGCCTCCTGTCTAACTAGCAGGGTATAATTTATCTGCTTCTCCCTCTCAGGCTACCTGGAATCAGTCCCTGCTTACTTCCTTAAACACCTCAGTCTCCTATCAGGCACCCAACAATACCTGGTTAGCCTGCACTTCAGGTCTCGCTCACTGCATCAGTGGGACTGAACCTTGACCTGTGTGTGTTGGTTCATGTACTCCTCCAGGTCTACGTGCACAACGGGTCAGAAGGACAACTCCTCATCGCTCCTCCTGAATTGCATCCCAGGTTTTGCCAAGTCGCCCCACTCCTTGTACCCCTTGTGGCCGGCCTTAGCATAGCTGGGTCAGCAGCCATCGGCACGACTGCCCTGATTCAAGGAGAAACTGGGCTAATGTCCCCATCTCAACAAGTAGATGATGATTTAAGCCATCTCCAATCAGCCATAAAGATACTGCATGCCCAGGTAGAGTCTCTAGCGGAAGCAGTTCTTCAAAACCGCCAAGGCTTAGATCTGCTATTTCTCTCCCAAGGAGGGTTATGCGCAGCTTTGGGAGAAAGTTGTTGTTTCTACGCCAATCAGTCTGAAGTCATAAAAAATACTCTTCAAAAAGTTCGAGAAAATCTAGGTAAATGCCAGCAGGAACAGGAGAGTAACACCCCCTGGTACCAAAGCATGTTTAACTGGAATCCCTGGCTAACTAATTACTGGGTTGGCAGGAGCCCTTCTCCTCTTGTTAAGGTTAGTCTTCGGGCCTTGTCTATTAAATTGGTTGCTTAGCTTTATAAAGCAGCACATAGCTTCTGTCAAACTTGTGTATCTTAGAACCCAATATAACCCCCTTGTTATAACCGAGGAATCAATGATTTGATTCCCCAAAAACATGAGTGGGAAATGTGATGCCCTACCTTGTTTTAACCTGATTGACTCTCTCAGCTGAAAGAGCCAGACTCCATTTTGGTTTCTCCGCTTGCAGCCCCTTGTCCCCCTCCCTTAAGGACATAACTGGTGCAAGCTGACTCCAGGCACACCCAAGAGTGCGCTTACTGATAAGATACTGAGGCAAGCTGTGCCAGCGGCTCCTGGGAACACACTCGGTTGATGGTACCCAAAGCCCCTGCATTTGTCTCTTTATGACAGTTTAAGCCCCTGAACCTGGAACTATTTATTTTCCTGTAACTGTTTCTGTAACCATCTATCTTTTAACTTTTTGCCTGTTCTGCTTCTGTAAAAATTGCTTGAGACTCCCCCTCTCCTATTTAGACCAAGATATAAAAAGAAATCTAGCCCCTTCTTCAGGGCTGAATTTTGAGCTCTAGCGGTCTCTTGGTCGCCAGCAATAAAGGACTCCTGAATTAGTCTCAGAGTGTGGCGTTTCGCTATAACTAGCTCAGTTACAACAACAGGAGCTTGTTTGCCCCCAACAGTTCCACGCACCCCTCGACACCAGTCTTTTTCTTCTTATCAGGTCCCTTCCCTGGGCATAGGCCTGAGTGTGCAGCCTGGGTAGCTGCTAGTCCCAGAGATGGGACCTGTCTGCACCCTGGGAACTCCCTGTGGCCAACTCCAGCTTTGTCAACCCCAGCAAGGGAGGGTGGCAGGCAGCACCTGGTCCTGTGGTTCAGGGTAGCTCTCTTGGGCTGACTGCCCCCGCTCCTACTCCCCCCCGACAACCTCCACCTCAGCTGGCCAGCTCTGGACACAGTGGTTGAGTCTGAGCCAGCCCCATCTTGGCAGCTCCCTCTCCTGCCTGCGAGGGCGACTTCACTTTGACTTCAAATCTGCAGAGTGATGTGCAGATTGCAGATTCAGCCCTGAGCCCCACCAAGACACAGCAGGGACAGGGGCAGCTGGCCCAGGGGCGCCCCAGGCTCCAGTTCCTGCCTCCTCCCACCCCAAGGCCCCATGAGCTTCCCTTCCTCCATCCCTCTGTGCCTAGATGCAGGCCAGACCTCAAGAGGCGGCTAAGGGATGGGGAGAGAACAGAGGACTCCCCACAGAGGCCCAGAACCCACATCCAACCTCAGTTCACAACTCCCCAGCGTAGGCCCCCTGGCTTCTCCCGCTGAGGTGAATATGTTCGTGGCCATCATTTCTTTGGGGGAAATCAGATTCTTTGGGGCTCCCGTTGCTCTCTGCTGCTCGCTCTCCTCTGCTGCCAGTCCCACATCCTAAGAGTGCCCCTGTGTAGAAGGGGGGAAGGACACCCACCCTTACAGCTCCTCGCACGAGGCTGAAAAGTGTCCACTTCTCCCATAGACCGGATGTATACAGCTTCCTTGAATAAACAGAGAAATTGATCCCGCCAGTCTTAAAGGAAGTTACATTGGTTTCATCCGAGTTCCCTGAAACTTACCAGCCCGGGGTCTGACAATGAGAAGCCAGCCCCTCAGCCCCTATGATTGCCTAAGACCACCTGCTGCCTGGTAACTAACTTCTCTTCCTCACTCCTCCCCAATTCGTGTTTTTCCACCCACGGTTACATTTCTTCGTGGCTAGCCCTGCAGGACCCCCAATCTATCCACTAACCCGAACGTTGAAAGAGGCTCTCTTGGCCCCCTTCCCTGCCCAGCTCTTTCCCTCCTCCTGTGTCTGCCCCGCCCCCAACCCTTCCGCTGAGGCCCAGTGGGGCCTCTGAAAAACCACGGGGGTGGTGGGTGGTGAGCTCTGCCTGGGGAACCTGGGGAGGAAGGGCGGTTCTCCAAGTCCCCTTGGTCGCACCCCAGTCATTCTGACCTTGCATTCGTGCGCGGCTTCCTTGCCCTCTCTGTGCAGCCAAAAGGGGCAAATTCAGGAACTGCAAGATGGCGCACCAGGTGAAACAAGCGGCTGCGCCTGCAGAGATGCTGGGACCCAGGCTACTGGTGGCCTTTCCAGCATCAGGTTCCGAACCTACCCGCCTCCTGCACCCTGTTCCTATGGAGAGGTGACAACGTGCTAGCAGCCCTCGCTCACTCTCGGCACCTCCTTCGCCTCGGGGTCTGCTCTGGCCGCGCTCCAGGAGCCCTTCAACCCGCAGCTGCGCTGCGAGGACCCCTCTCTGGGGCTGGCCAGGGCCAGAGCCGGCTCCCTCTGCTGGTGGGGAGGTGTGGAGGGAGAGGAGGGGGCGGGAGGCCAGGCTGCGCATGGGGCTCAGGGGCCGGCGCGGGTTCCGGTGGGCGTGGGCTCTGTGGGCCAGGCCCTCGCTGTGGCCTGCTGGGCTTGATCGAGGGAGGAGCTCCCTCTGGGCTGCCGGAGTGCCCGGACTGGGCGGCGCAAAGTCCGGGGCGACTGCTATTAAGAGGTGAAGCCTGCTGGGCTTCTGGATCAGGTGGGGACCTGGAGAACTTTTCTGTCTAGCTAAAGGTTTGTAAAGGCACCAATCAGCACTCTGTCAAGACGGACCAATCAGAGCTCTCTGTAAAACGGACCAGTCAGCGCTCTGTAAAATGGACCAATCAGCAGTATGTGGGTGGGGTCAGATAAGAATAAAAGCAGGCTGCCGGGGCCAACAGCCGCAACTCTTTGGGGTCCCCTTTCTATCCTGTATTTGTTTTGTTCTTTTGCTCTTTGCAATAAACCTTGTTGCTGCTTACTCTCTGGGCCTGTGCCACCTTTATGAGCTGTAACACCTCGAAGGTCTGCAGCTTCACTCCTGAGGCCAGCAAGACCCCTAACCCACTGGAAGGAACAAGTCCAGATGTGCAGCCTTTAAGAACTGTAACACTCACCTCGAGGGTCCACAGCAGGAACCCACCAGATGGAAGAAACTCCAGATACATCTGAACGTCTGAAGGAACAAACTCCTGACACACCACCTTTAAGAATTGTAACACCCACCGCGAGGGTCTGCAGCTTCATTCTGAAAGTCAGCGAGACCAAGAACCCACCAATTCTGGACATACTACTGGCACCCTGCTCCTACCAACGCCCTGCCCTGCCATCGCCCTCCACCTACCCTCCACCTACCCGCACCTGGGTCCTAACCTGGGTGTCCCGCCCCACCAGCACCCTGCTCCTACCCACACGCTGCTCCACCCACATCGGGCTCTCAGCACCACATCATACCTGTGGCCCCAACCCACAATCACCCTGCCCCTCGCACACCCTGTCCCACCCTCCCACACCCCTCCAGCACCCCGATCCTACCTTCATCCTCCACCTATCCATGCTTCTCCCCGCCAGCACCCTGCCCCGTCAGCATCCTGCTCCACTCGCACCCCACTTCTACCTGTGCCACCAGCACCCTACTCCTACCGCACCCGGCTCCTACCAATGCCCTGCCATCACCCTCTACCCACCTGTGCCACGGTCTTAACTGTGCCCTGCCCCACCAGCATCCTGCTCCTACCCACACTTCGCCCCTTCCTGGGCCTGGCCCAGGTGTCACCCTGCTCCTACTGCACCCCGCTCCTACCTGGGTCCGACCCCGCAGCACCTGGCACCTACCTGGACCTTTCTCCTACCTGCTGCCCTGCCCGGCAGCACCACATCCTACCTGCGCCCCACCCCGCCAACACCCAACTGCTACCCATTATGCAGCACCCCATCCTACCCACGCTTCTCCCCACCAGCACCCCGCCCCGCCGCGTCAGCATCCTGTTCCATCCCCACCCCGCTTCTACCCGTGCCCTGCGCCACCAGCACCCTGCTCCTAACCGCGTCCTGTACCCTACTCCTACCGGCACCCCGCTCCTACCAACGCCCTGCCCTGCCGTCACTCTCCACCCACCCGCGTCCCGGTCCTAACCACGCCCCGCCCCGCCAACACCCAACTGCTACCCGTCCTGCAGCACCCCATCCTACCCACGCTGGCCTCACCAGGAGCCCAGTCTTACACGCCCTGTGCTCCTACCCACGCCCTGCCGTGCCAGCACCCCAGTATTACCCACACCCTGATCCTACCCACACCCTGCTCCTACCGTGCCCCACCCCACCAGCACCCCACTCCTAGGAGCACCCTGCTCTGACGCCCCCCACACCTACCCCCACCCCTGCCCCACCAGCACCCCACTCCTACTGGAGCCCATCCACACTGCACCCTGGACCTGCCTGCACCGTGATCCTCCCCCTGCCCAGCTCCTGCCCACTTGGGTCTTCAGACTCTTAACATTTAGACAACCACACAATCCATTAGATCCATTCAAAATGTTTAATTATAAACTAAGTAATTTATGATGTGAAAGCCAAATACAAAAACAAAATATGCTGGAATTTAATTTGAAATTAAAGAGGTCTAGGAAATAAGTCACCAAATTCTCAAAAATACCTTTATTAGAGTAACATGTAATTTTTAAAAGTAGTTTTAGACAAATCAAGACAACTTCATTTATGGCACATAAAATTCCATAATCTTGTGCACAACACTTTACAATGAGAACTTTTGTTAACCAGGACACGTTATTTTCTATGTTCATTCTTTTGACACATAGATTTGTATTTCCTTCCTAGACTTGTAAAAATGCCTGTTTCGGATTCCTTCAGAGTACAGATGAAAAGGAAATCTACCATCACCATATGGTAGATCTGAAAATTCAAAGAGGTGCCATGGTTCAAAGTAGACATTTCGGTAAATGTGAAGAAGTGAGGTTCGGTGAAGATCAGAAAAGAAAGGAGTCACCACTGCTATGCTTGTCACACAAAATGGGCTTTAAGTCTACAAAGCACAAAAATAGAAAACATCAATAGAAAAATAGAAAACATCTACAAGTATCAAGACCATCCAGGAAAACATGACCTCACCAAACAAGCTAAAAAAGGCACCAGGAACCAATCCTGGAAAAACAGAGATACGTGACCTTTCATACAGGAAATCCAAAATAGCTGGTTGAGGTAATACAAAGAAATGTAATATAACACAGAGAAGGAATTCAAGATTCTATCAGATAAATTTAACCGTGAGATTGAAATTTTTAAAAAAGCCAAAATTCTGAAGTTAAAATGCAATTGTCATACTGAAGAATTCATCAAAATTACTTAAAATAATTGATCAAGGAGAAGATAGATTTAGTGAACTTGAAGACAGACTATTTGAAAAGACAAAGTCAGAGGAGACAAAAAAGAATAAAAAGTAAAGCATGCCTACAGAATCTAAAAAACAGCCTCAAAATCAAAATCGAAGAGTTATTGGCCTTAAAGAGGTGGTAGAAAATGAGGTAAGAGTTAAACATTTATTTAAAGAAATAATATTAAATAATATTAAACAATTCCCCAACATTCGGTATCAACATTCAAGTACAAGAAAGTTACAGAACATCAAGCAGATTTAACCCAAAGAAGACCACCTTAAGGCACTTAACTGAACTCCCAAAGGTTAAGGATAAAGAAATGATTCTAAATGACGAGTTGATGGGTGCTGACGAGTTGATGGGTGCAGCACACCAACATGGCACATGTATACATATGTAACAAACCTGCACGTTGTGCACATATACCCTAGAACTTAAAGTATAATAATAATAAAAAAAGAAATGATTCTAAAAGCAGCGAGAGAAGAGACACAAATAACGTTCAGTGGAACTCCAATACATCTGACAGCAGACTTTTCAGGGGAAAATTTACAGTCTGAGAGAGTGGCATGACATATTTAAAAAGCTGAAGAAAAAAAAAAAGAATCTGGTAAAAAGTCCTATCAGAGGAGTCTTTATGTTTTTCAAATGATATCAACAAAAATGATAATTTGACTTCTTTTCCAGTTGGGATGCTTTTATTGCTTTTAAATGACCAGATCTTATGGGAGCTCACTCCCTGTCATGTGGATAGTACCAAATGGGTACTTTGCTTTCTCTTGTCTGATTGCTCCAGATAGGACTTTCAGAATTATGTTGAATAACAGTGGCAAAATGAAATCAGATCCATGCAAGTCACTGACTAGTGCTGAGAAAGTCGGTGAACACATTCTCAAGGAGGGCCTGACCATCTGGAACCAAAAGCAAGGAAACCCATGCAAGGTGGCTACCAAAGCATGCAGCACTAAAGATGAAAAAGGAGAAAAGATCAGTGCTTCCACAGATTCACTGGCCAAGGACCTGATTGTCTCTGCCCTTAAGCTGATCCAGTACCATCTGACCCAGCAGACTAAGGGCAAAGATACATGTGAAGAAGACTGTCCTGGTTCCACCATGGGGTATATGGCTCAGAGTACTCAATATGAAAAGTAGGGAGGTGGCCAAGGTGCCAAAGCACTTTCAGGGAAACACGTAGAATCTCACAGAGCCCCTGGACCATCCACCTGTCAAAAGGAGAACCAACCCCTGGACTCCCAGAAAATGGATATGCCATCATTCTAAAGCTGATTGAGAAACTGCTTAATGAGAACCCCTTCAAATGTGAGGATCCACGCGAAGGTGAGAACAAGCATTCTGAGCCCAGGGCAAGCAAAGCAACTTACATGTCCAAGAGATCTGACAAAGGGGAAGAACAATGCCAGGACCATCAAGAACTTGACTTTATCAGTGGGATGAAGCAAGTGAATGGCAATTTGTAGAAAAACTAGTATAATCTGTGATGAAGCTCTGCCTTATCATGGCTAAGTATAGCAACGATGGGGCAGCCCTTGCTGAGTTGGAAGAACAGGCAGCCTCGGCAGATAAGCCCAATTTCAGGGGCACCGGGTGCATTCACAGCGGTGCAATGTCACAGAACTATCAAGACTCTATAATTGTCAATCATCAGTGCTCTACAAATAGCTTGCAGAAGCAGCTCCAGGCTGTCCTGCAGTGGATTGCAGCCTCCCAGGTTAACGTGCCCATGCTCTACTTCATGGGAGATAAGGATGGACAACTGGAAAAGGTAAGTAATGCATTAAGGCACAAAAAGAAAGTTGGAATGGGCAGAGGCAGGGAGGCAGCATTGTACTTCGAGCCAAGATCATTCTAGTTTCAAGTCTATTCTTTACCGTGTGCTTCATGAATTACTTTCACCTCATAAAAAGACACAAAAATGGTGAACCACTAACTAAGTGGACACCTCAAGGCCTGTGCATTTCCACCAAGAGGAGGAGAGTGAGATTAATGCAGTTCATCAGTGACCTTTTGACAAACTATCTGGTAAAACATTGGGGAATGATTAAGTCTCATGTTTTCAGTTTTAAGATCCGCCAAAGTACTCTAGAGAGGAGGGAACAAAAAAGGAAAATGGAGTTCCTCCCTCCCTCTTGAGGTGTTGGAAGTATCATGGACTAATTTTGTGTTTGACCTACAGAAACAGTTTGAAACTTGTCTCTTACTATTTTCTCTATGCTCCTCCCCCAAACTCATGGGTCCTGCAAGTGCCCTGAGAGTCCTGTCTCCTTAAATTTTATGCCCTAGTTGCCTCACTTACCTGACCCTAGTCCTGGCCCTGCTCCTCAGATTCCAGAGTCTCATTCTGTTGCCTAGACTGAAGTGCAGTGGTGTGATCTCAGCTCACTGCAATCTTCACCTCCCAGGCTCAAGCCATCCTCCCACCTCAGCCTCCTGAGTAACTGGGACTACATGCCTGCAACACCACACCCGGATAATTTTTCTTTTGTTTTTGTTTTGTAGAGATGGGGTTTCCCCATGTTGTCCAGGCTGGTCTCAAAACTCCTGGACTCAAGCGTTCCACCTGCCTTGGCCTCCCAAAGTGCTGGGATTACAGGCGTGAGCCACCACACCCAGCCTATTTTTATATTTGACATTAGAAAACTATTATAACTTCAGTCAGTTATAAGTCATTATAAAAAATACTTAACCTCTTTGAGAGGACAGGTCAGAAAGATCCTGACACATTATCAAAGCTTAGGGTACAATAAATGTGCCGTCACCAATGAATGGGAAGACAGCAGGCCCTACGGAAAATGGTGTGACAAATGGTTACCTCTATCAAAAAAGTACAGATGAGCCTATCCTAAGAGAAGTGAAAGAAAGAAAGGGAGGAAGGGAGGAGACAGAGAGAGAGAGAGAAAGAACACACTGCAGAAGTTTTCAATGTTGTAACACCCAGCTCAGCAGGACAAGATAAAACAAGAGCTCTCAGTCACGGTCTAAGCTGGCACTACTTTTCAGAGGTTCATTTTGCAATTAACATTAAGAGTCTCAAAAACACTCATCGCCTTTGACTTAGCCATTTCACCTCCAATAATCTAGCATATTAAAACACTCAAAGATCGGATACATTTAGGTCAATAATTCTTTACCCACCAACTACACAATCCAAAAAAGTCCAAAAACTCCTTTGGCAGCAAAAGCTGTCTTCAATAAATGTGATACTGTTTATAGTTTCTATTTATACCACTCAGCTGGCCTTCAAAGCCATACATACTTTTAATTTTAATTTAAGTGACCCCAGTCTACTTCTTGGGGCTTATTTACCAATGCAGCCTCCCACAGGTGCTGCAAACCTGACACACAAAGCCCCTGGTTGTTCCCCAAACACGGCCCACATGCCCCACAGCAGCACTTTGGTGATACTCTTTCTGCTTCCTGACACATCCTCCTTCTCCCACATCTAAGGCCTGGCACAGACCCCATCTTTTTTCATAAAGCCTCAGCCATACCTGCCTCAAAATTTCTGACCGCCATGATTCCCAGGCACATTTTGGTGCTGCTGGATGTACATAACACAACCTGAAATGCGGTTCTGCATCTCTTCTTTGCACCTGGCTGAGGTCTCAGAGAGCGGTGGCTAAACATTTCACGGCTCCCTCAATTTCTAAACAGTGCTGTATACTGAGTGGCACCTCCCGGTGACTACTTTGTACCCTAAATGTTAAACGGAGGGATGAGTGAAACCGTATCAGGATTAATATACAGAAATACATTCCTGAACCCCATCACTTAATAGAAGTGGCCATTTGAATGCTGGCAGGTAGGAAGAAAAAAAGAGGACAAAGAAACCCCAAAAGTTGGCATCATAACTACTGCCACAGAAAAAGAGAATAAAGCAGAGTGGCAAGGTAAAGACCAGGGAAACACTGGCCACTGCAGGACAGAAAAATCTTCCAAGCTTGTCAGTAATGTAAGTTCCTCATTTTCCAATAAACTAGTGTGGCATAGGCCACTGTTCAGAGTCTAGAGTCTTGTCTTCAAAATGTTTTCCAGTATTAAGGACAACAATCTACAAGAAACAAAATGGTGAGAAAAAGCAGCACACTCACAGCTCTAAAGAGCACAGGGTAAGGCTACAAAAAGGACCAAGCACCTTCTCAACCTGCAATGTGCTCAGTGTCTGTAAATCACAAGTTAGGCGACGAAGGGCTGGTAGTTTCACACGAATTAATAACTTTCCTTCTTGCCCCCGTTATCTCCCTCACCTGACCCACCCGATAAAAAAACATCCTTAAAAGGCTCCTCTCAAATTGCTTGCACATGCTTGGAGAAGCTCACGGTACAGTCAGTGCACTCACACACAACTGAATGTGAGCAACACGAGGCTTACGAGACAGCAAAGACAACAACAAAGCTGGGCCCAGCGGCCATCACCTGAAGAACTCCCCTCGTTACACTGGAGCGAGTGATTTCTCTGGGACCAGGAACCATAGAACCCTGAGGGACACACAGCTGCTGGCCAAGGATTCAAGGCCTGGAGTGAAAATGTTACAGTTCCCTCCCAGTGCTCATGTCTGCTATAAACTAGTTTAGTTCTGCAATGAACAACTAGATTTCTAACTGATATTAACAAACTTTTTTTTTTTTAAAGACAGGGTCTCGCTCTGTCACCAGGTTGGAGTGCAGTCATGGCTTACTGCAGCCCCAACCTCCCGGGCTCGAGCAATCCTCTTGCCTCAGCCTCCCAAGTAGCTGGGACTACAGACAGATGCCACCATGCCCAACTAATTAAAAAAGTTTTTTTTGTAGGGATGAGGTCTCACTATGTTGCCCAGGCTGGTCTTAAACTCCTGGGATCAAGCAATCCTCCTGCCTTGGTCTTCCAAACTGCTGAGATCGCAGGCGGTAGCCACTACATCAGGCCATTGACACTTACATATGTAAAATACATCCAGAATATAAACCACTACAAAACAAAAATACTCCATCTAGATGTAACTTACTGCACTATGGATTTGTTTTAAAAATGAGGTAAAAGTCATTAAGAAAATGAAAGCACAAAAGAAGTCTATCAAAATTATAAAAACTCAAAACTGAGTGAACAAAATTTCAGAAAGAATGAAAACAATTGGGGCCGTGTGCGGTGGCTCAAGCCTGTAATCCCAGCACTTTGGGAGGCCGAGACGGGCGGATCACGAGGTCAGGAGATCGAGACCATCCTGGCTAACATGGTGAAACCCCGTCTCTACTAAAAAATACAAAAAAAATTAGCCGGGCGAGGTGGTGGGCGCCTGTAGTCCCAGCTACTCGGGAGGCTGAGGCAGGAGAATGGCATGAACCCGGGAGGCGGAGCTTGCAGTGAGCTGAGATCTGGCCACAGCACTCCAGCCTGGGCGGCAGAGCGAGACTCCGTCTCAAAAAAAAAAAAAAGAAAAGAAAACAATTGGAACATAACTTCAGGAAAAAATGTAAAATAGAAACAACAAAAGAACAATTTGTGCCCTCTAAAAAATAGAGGTTAAAGTCAGAATTTTTTTTTTTTTTCTCTCCAGCCTGGAGTGCAGTGGCATGATCTTGGCTCACTGCAACCTCCACCTCCCAGGTTCAAGTGATTCTCCTGCCTCAGCCGCTCGAGTAGCTGATATTACACGCGCCCGCCAGCATGCCCAGCTAATTTTTGTGTTTTTAGTAGAGACGGGGTTTCACCTTGGCCAGGCTGGCCTCGAACTCCTGATCCCAGGTGATCCACCCGCCTCGGCCTCCCAAAGTGCTGGGATTACAGGCATGAGCCACCATGCCCAGCCAGGAAAATATTATAAACAAATTAAGCAAAGATTATAAAAGTTTTTGGAGTAGCACAGTTCCTGAAACAATCATGATCCACATCAGGTGTGGGCCAGGTTGACATCTCCACATCAGGACCCTTCCTGGTGTTCACAGAATCTGCAACACAGACAGAGGTGCCAGGGTCACTGAGGGGGGGGCACAGAGGCGGAGGGAGGAGGGGCTCCCTGGGGTCGTGCAGGTCTCAGAGCTCCTCGGGCCTGGAAGGTGACCTTGGGCCCCTGAGCTCCCCACAGTCAGGTCTACTCAGATGCCAAGGCACTGAGGTCTGTGTGCTGCTCTCTGCTGAGGGGTATGTGTCCACAGAGAGTGTCTGTAAGTGTCATGGAGGAAGAACTGAACCTGGGCACTCACACAGGCACCTTCAGGGGGCTGGTTCCCCGGAGAGTAAAACAGACACAGAGAAACGGGAATTTTGAGGATTCCAGGATCAACAGGCAGAGCCCTGGGCCCTAAGGGGAGCAGGAGGTCTCATGACACAGGGTGGGGGTGGTGACCCTGCCTTGCCACCCAGATCCTCTGTGCCATCCAGACAGAAGAGCTGCACATTGAATATGCACAGCTGCCTGGAGCACGTCATTGTTATTGCCTAGTAAGACCTGGTCTTTCTAACATCCCCACCAGACCTGTCTTTGTATTGTAATTTTTAAAATTACGCTTTGGTAAAACAAATTTCTCACTTTAGTATATTCTATAATAATAGGGTTACAGAAGACATACATTTGAAAGAGTGAAAAACAGTGTATAGATACACACTAACACACGTTTATATGTGGACCTGATTTCAAGATTGGAAAACAGATTTAAAAAACAGAGGCTACCTGAATCATGCCCTCAACCCCTCCCAAGTAAGCATGGCCCTGAAATGTCTTCAGGGGTTTGTTTTATTGGCATTTGGCACAGATACAGAACCACTGACACCCAAGCCAGTGCTCTCTACATACAGAAGCCTCCAACCTCATCTTGAAAAATGGGGCCATGAGGTCACCCCAGGTCCCCAGGCCCCCACAGAGGCTGAAGAACCCCTGGGACTGGGCACAGTTCAGTGCTTCTTGGATCCTGCCGTGTCCCCTGCTTGATGCCAGGACCTACTGAGTGCCTGCTGGCCTCAATACTGGGCAATACTGGGCCGGGTGGGCTGCTTGCTCGTGTGACAAGGAGCCTGGGGGTACCTCCATCCTTCTCACACCTTTCCCGGGAGGCCTGAACTGGGGGCGATTCATGGTCAACCCTAGTGTCTCCTCAGGATGAACTAGTGATGCTCCCAGTTGTCCTCAAGGGGCTGGGGGGGCAGAGCTGGGTCCCCTCAAATGAGATGCTGGTGAGCTGAAGGGTCACTGCAGACAAGTAACAGTTCACAGCCCATGGAATCCTGCACACGATGGCCTGACCAGCACCTCAATGTCTCCCTCACTAAGCAGCCTGTGGAGGGCTCAGGCCAGCAGGCTCAGGGACTGCTATGGAGTGGGTGTCTGTTTCCTGGAGGATGTTCTCAGGGCATCCTTCACTTACCTTCAGAGGTCTCTAAAATATATTAAAAATGTCCCAACGGTTCAGGACATTCCACCAGGTATTCTTCCTGGGCTTCCTGGTTTTCTTCGTGGTTTTCCTGATGGGACAAGAAAGTGAGCGTAGCCATAAAGAACACGGGCACGTGTCTGCTTCCCTCATCATTCTGCCCACCGCACACTCACACTTCCTCTTCCACTTTTGTCTTTTCTGTTGCTTCTTCTGCAGGTGCAGAGGAGGGACTTGCTGACATCTGTGAGAAGGAGAACAGTTGTGTATGTCCAGAGACGCCAGTGCAGGAAAAGTCCTATCTGGGCAGGGGGTGCCCAGAGCAGACCCAGATGTCACTGGGAGTCCCTCCAGCACGGTAGGGTCCAGCTCATCTGACCCCAGCCCAGCCCCTCCCTGGACCCTGAAGGGTTGTTCAGCAAGATTCAAAGCTGCAGCCTGGGGGCCAGTAAACAGGGCAATGCCAAGGCAGCGGGCAGGAGGGCTGGGGTGGGGTTTTATCCACACTGAAGACCCAAGGGCCTCAACTGTGGGATGAGACCAGGTGCTTCAGAACAATCACAAGAGAGGAAAAGAGGAAAAGGACCAGAGCTAAGAAAGGAGCTCTGGAGTCAGAAAGAGGATAAAAGAGAGAGAGCATATAAGAGGAGATCAGTTACCTGTTGGTGGCTGCCTGTGATGGTGGAGTCTCCCAGTTCTGGGAAGCAAGCATCAGTGTCCGGAGGAGCAGCGGTGATGGGGCGGCCATAAGAAGGAAAGGGGAGAGTTAGAGTCGAGAGAACCCCTCAGACTCCGCTGTCCCTGTGGAGCCAACCCCAGAGCCTCTGACGTGCCTGTTTCTGGAGCCTTCTCCACAGCCCGTATCATTTCCTCTGTGCTATGAGGGAGGGACCTCTGGCTTCCCACACACTTTCCCAGCCCTCACATTCCATAACTGAGCCCAGGGAGGGGAAGCCGTGTCATTCTGTTCCTCCAAGAGGCGGCCGCCCTCTTCACAACGTTGTGCATGACGTGGAATTTCTCCCTCCTCCTCCTGTAGGGCCTGCTTCTGTTCCCTCATGAATCCCATTTCCTTCCTCCTTGTGGACCTCCACCAGTCCTACTGTTCTCCAATAGAAGAACATTGGAAAGAAGGCCAAGGCTGCACTGCCAGCCTCCAATAAACACATGGATTGCACCCTGGGTCAGCAGCACCTGCCCAGGCCTGGGTTGTGTTGGGGGCTGTGGGAGCTGATGATGAATGACATCACAGATACAGTGACTGTTCTATGCCTGGAATGATCCTAGAGACTTGGAAAATATTCAGTCCTCAAAAGAATCCCACCAGCTTCTGAATATTTGGAAACAATGGAACAGAATTCAAGATAAAGCCTCTTGTCCCACTTGCTTTAATCTGCAGGTGAGGCCAGCAGTTGTCAGCACAGAAATGAGGGGGCCTCCCGGGGTTTGCCTGAGCTGTGGGAAGACTAGGAGGGTGGGTACCTGGCAGGCCTGACACACAGAACAAGCTGGGCCTGACTGGAGTGTGGGGAGCAGGATGAGGCTGTTGGGCCAGAGAGGAGGGTGTCACAAGACAAGTGACCCAAGAGGCTCCATCCTGGGCCCAGTGGATGCCAGGGACCAGGCTACAGGGAGGGCGAGAGCCACTGCCTACAGCAACACAGCAGCCCCTCCACACATATCCCCGAGGATTCCTGCCAGCCACAGAGGGCCTTGAGCCACAGCTGGACTTGGGCCTCTCCAATGAAAGCCAATTTAGGTTTCATTCAAAGCCCAAGGATTTGGGATTGGGTGGGACTGGGTGAGGAGTGGAGGCCAAAAATGTGCTCAGTCATGTGTTCCGCCCTCAGGACTCCAGGACGCCGGGGCACATGCAGGAATCCCAGAGGAAGGACTCCCTGTGTCATCCAACCCAGGGAGCACCCTTAGAGCAGGACGGTGAGGACAGGACAGGAAGGTGCCGTTGCAGGTCCTGAGAGTGTAGAGAAAGAAAGTGGGCTCCTTTCAGCTCCTGGCACACGTATGAAGGACTTTGTCTTCAGGATCACGTAGCACCTGTGAGGGGCTGTGTCCCACCCCACACTCAACATTACACCTGCATACTCATCCTGTCATCTCTATTCACAACAAAACGCTGCCCCATCAAACCCAGGGCTCTGGTGCTTGCTGTGGCAAAGGCAGGAATGATCTGGTCTTTGCAAAATGTAATCTTTAAACACCAGAGCAAGAAATGATGGTGACAAACACAACTCGCACAAAGCGCCTGAGGACAAAACTTTTACGACTTTTTCATTAAGATACATAAACCAAATCACACTTCTACACCTACTTCCTTTTATATTTGGTGACTTCATAGATCCCATCCCAGGCTCCAAAACAAGTGTCACCCAATCCCCAAGAACCCTCCTCGCTGGTCAACCCTGGAGTGTTGGTCCCTACCTGACCAGTCTATTTCCTCCTGGATGGATCCAGAGGTGGTGTCCATGAGCCCAAGCACAGAGACACAAACATCAGCACTACCGCTCAATCCATGGTGACCTCCCTGGGCTCTGTGAACTCAGGGGCTGTTAGGAAGGCCCTGGTCACAGTTGTGAGCCTTCAGGTGAGAGAGAGAACCCGAACAATCCCTTTCAACTGTTCACCGACACTGGCTCAGAGCATCTCTTACCTTCAATCTGAGAACCCGAGATTCCAGCCTTGATGCACATGCACTGAGGCAGGTGAGCGCAGTGAACAGAATCTGGGCCAGACTCACAGCAGCTCCTTCCCAGGTGATTCAGGGAGAATGGAGATGCTCTCTTAAGAGCAGACATGTGGCAACTGGGAACTTACAGTATGGCTCTTGTGAGGAGGTTATGAATTTTTCATTTATTTAAATATGAATGGGCACATATGCCATGGAGGACCACACTGGAATGCACAGGTCTAAACCCAAAGGTGAGGGAGATGTGACTCTCCCCCCTGCTGATTCTGGCAGAGTGGTTTGCTCCGATCTGATCATTCATGGATGGGTACTTCAGGGGCACAGGAACAAGCTCCAGGTCCCCTGTGATGTGCAGGGATGCCACAACAAGAATAAAAACGCCTGGTCCATCAAAGGAGGACTTGTAAACAGAAAGAGAGCATCTTCTGCAGCAGAAAAGCTGAACCAAGGCAGCCAGCGTAGACATGAGGGGAAACTTCGGTGACTTCAGGAGCCCCCCTGTTCTCCTGTGACCTTGGATCAGAACCCACTCAGGTTTCTAGATTACCATGAGAAACAATAGATTGAAGAAGATGAGCAGGAAGCCTTTTCACACTGGCGCTGGATCTCAGCAAAGGGGTTAGAAGCACTGGAACATTACTGGGGCCCAAGATGGGCTGGCCAGGGCTGCGCTCTGGGATGAGAAGGAATGAGGAGGACATAGTCCTTGCCCTCCCAGTGACCAGCCACGGCCAGGATTCCTCCACACATAAGTAAAACAAAACAGAGTTTGAGACTAATAATTCCAAGACTATCTCAGAGAAACAGGAGACGTGATGTCTCAAGGGTCACACGGGAAAGCTGCAAGGACCACCTGGACTCCGCTCCCTTTGCTGAGCTCACCTTGCACTGAAGCAGAGTCGCTTCTCACCTTCCCTGCAACTAGTGTGGAGCAGCCACCCTGCCTGAATTAGGGCATATGTGATACTTGTGGCAATCGTGTTATTAAACATAATAGAATATTGCCCATGATTGTCATCCGGTTTTGTTTTCTTTTTCTTTCTTTCTTTCTTTTTTTTATTTTTTTGAGATAAAATCTCACTCTATTACCCAGGGTAGAGTGCAGTGGCATGATCAGGGCTCACTGCAACCTCCGTCTCCCAGGTTCAAGTGATTCTCCTGCCTCAGCCTCCTGGGTAGCTCTGATTACGGGCACCTGCCACCACACTCAGTTAATTTTTCTCTTTTTAGTAGAGACATTGTTAGCCAGGCTGCTCTGTAACTCCTGACCGCAAGTGATTCACCCGCCTCGGCCTCCCAAAGTGCTGGGATTACGGGCGTGACCCACCACACCCAGCCTGTTCTCTGCTTTTAAACAGGATCTCAGGAATAACACGACCACTGAACAAAAAGCCTGTGACCTCGCCATGTGTGTTTCACATTTCTGACCACACCAAAGTCCACTGTAAAACATCCCAACTCTAATTCTGGGTTATGCAACCATTAAGACCATCCTATGATGACAGACAGTGCTTAGAATGTCTATACGCTATCAAACTTCCACATGCACACCTAGGTGCTCAAAGTCTGCCAGACTGATGAGTTATACCAGGGCTGTGAGATCAATACAGGACAGTAGCCCAGAGAATCAACCTTCCACCCACTTCTGATTTCCCATTTCCCTCCTCTACTGAGAAAGCCAGATGTTGAGAAATTCATCCCTCCCCAACCAGTATCTGATGACTGGGGATATTAAATTAACTTCAGACAACTGTGGTGGAGAATGAATGGGCTGATTTATGTAAAGTGTGCAGGGTGATGGAATAGTTTATATTAAAAAAATTAATCCTTGTGTTGTGCCTTTATCATGCACAAAAACTCCCAAAGACACAATCACCTCCACAGACTCTCTCCTCCACACCTCCCAAACCTGATGCCCACCACCCTCTTTCATGTACGGGACACCACTTCCTGCACAGACTACAAAAAGATGGTCACAATTCTGTACCGAAGTCTTACTGTTTTTAATACCAAACTGCCTAAAACCTCATTTCTGTTAGGAAGCTCCAGAGAAATTCTCCACCAAATGCATGGTAAAAAGTGCCACCTTTCTCAAAAAATAAGATATTTCCTTAGCAAAAAAGTAATTCCTGGGGCCTAGGGGGCAAGGCAAGGGAGAGCATTAGTATAAATACCTAAAGCATGCTGAGCAGTAAACCTAGATGACATGTTGATAGGTGCCGCAAACCACCACAACACATTTATACCTATGTAACAAACGTGCCATTCTACACATGCATCCCAGACTTTCAAGTAAAATAAAAACAATTTTTAAAAAAGCTATCCCAGAATACATACCTTCTGTCTCTAAGCCAAAGCTCTTCTGCAATTAGAAAAAAGAAAAACATTACGAGAGTCAAACCACACTGTGTCCTGTGTGCTCAGGTCTCTACTGCACTTGTTGACATTAGAAAACTCAATGGAAATAGTGAAAATAGTCAACACAAGGGCCCCAAATAAAGCCTACAGGACACGTGCAAAGGCCCAAGATTTTTGTGCCCGATTTTCAAGTTTATTTTCACTGCATATTCACCATTCTTTTCAAGAAGAAAGAACTTCCATGGAAAATGCTTACTGTCATAGAGTGTTTAGGTGAACCTGTCACCTACAAATGCCATCTTGAATTCATTCTTCTGGGTAATAAACTCTCATTTTCAGCTGCCCACAAAGAAATTCTGTAAGGCATCCATAATGTACATAGTAAGATTATCATATCTTACTGCAATTTATATGCAAAGCAAGAGAAACAAAATTCCCACCTCAGATAAACAAAAGACTTTACCTCAAAAGAGCCCAGTAACATCTCAGTTAGCATCTTGAGCGGATTCTCACACAAGTCTTCATCGCATTCTAGGAAACACGGAGTCATTGTCAGCACGTGGGGTGCACTGAAGGAACCTGTCAGGGAGACTCGGGTGCTAAAAACACGGGGCTGGCACATGTAGACAAGGGGGGTTAACTGCAAAAACGGAACTCCTGCCAGAACATCCTCCTGGTGATGAAGAAAGGTCAGTGAGCCCATCAGGAAAGCCATGAAAGACAGAGCCTTGGCAGCACACACACGCACTCCCAGTTTCATCACTCACCCACACCGTCAATATCCTTTATCAGCTTGAGATGTGGCCAAAAAGAGAAAAGAGTATGAGATAGAGTTATTTATTAACACAGTTAATTTTCCTGGGTATGGGTAGAACAGGGACAAGTAAACTCAAAATCCCACTTGATTTAGCTATTTATAAGCTCCTTATCTCCCACTTTCCACCAAGACATTCTAGATTTGAGAGGAGAGCTGACTCTTAGCTAAGTGGCTATTTTTGCCACGATGGGTGATAAGTCAGTCACTAATTTGTTCCATTCTTTGCTGAAGTGTTTCTCACTTCATCACCATCTATCCATGGCCAATCTGGTTTCCTGAGTCCTCTAAAAATTAATGTTTAGGCAAGTTTCAATCACTCTGTTTACCAAACCAAAAATGATTACCCCAAAGCTGAAGAGCACTTTATACATAAACTGGAAAAACAACAAACTAAAAAACAAAACCTCTTATTGGCATTTTTCCTCATTACCTAATTTCCAAGTGACCTGCATGTTTTTGATTGCTCTCCCTTTCCCTCCCCATTTTTCCCTCTTAAACCTTGCACTGAAAGGCACAGCAGTTTTTTTTGAGAAAACTGTCAGCAGCAGCAAGTCGCTTTAGTTTTGTTCTGAGTTTTAAGATAAAGCCTATTTGCAGGGTAAGTTCTTTTCGTGTGTGTGTTTTACATAATTAGAAAAAAATACACCTGGGGTAGGAAACAAATACTTGAAGTTTCCCCTTGAAAAATTCTCAAATATGTCCCATAAGTGCACTAAACAAGCTGTGCCCTCTAATGCTTCTTTAAAAGTATCAATATTTAAAGTAAAATCTTAGACTATTCAGCTATTTTGAAATATTTTCATTCAGGAATGTCTGATCTTCCAAATATGAAAAATTGACTCTTACCTGTCATTGTTAAAACAAATATTTTGAAAAGAAAGTTGATTGATCTATAGTTTAGTGCTTCAATATTTGCATGGTAGAAAAGCAGTTTTCCTGCCAGTGAAGTCCCCTTATTATACACAGCATCATGAAGAGCAGTGTTGCCGTAGACATCCTTAATGTTTAACATCATGAAGAACAGTATTGCCATAGACATCCTTAATGTTTAGATTGGCACCATGTTCCAGCAGAATAATGGAACACGTCTCTTCCTGGCAATGTACAGCCTATCAGTGTTAGATGAAAAATCAGACTATAAATTCTAAGAATTGAAAACACATATTCCACAGGTTTCACCAACCTGTTATATTTAAATGAGATAAATTCATTTTAATTCTATGTATTTAGTGAAATCTATTTCATGCCAAAAGACTTGGCTACTATACACCTTCATGAAAGGCATCCCGTTTAGTCTGTCACAGATGTCAATCTGGCATTTTCTGCTCAGTAAGAGAGTAAGCACTTCCACACAGCCATGCGCACAGGCCAAATGTAGAGCAGTCCTAGGAGAGTGAGAGTTTTCAGGAAACGAGTGCAAGATCTCAAAACCTACACTGGTTTATGTAACTGTAAACATTGAAGAGCATGTTATTCCTCTGCCTTCAAAACAAGTAATTTTCTATTGAAGAAAGTACAATATTTATTAGCTCTTATTGCTCACTACCTTAACGAAACAGCAGCCTATTTGGATAGAATGAGCTTGGTGTTTGGATTCAGTTCAACTACGGCTTGAGTTCTACTTGGAACTCAGTCACTTACGAGCTATTGCTTAGCCTTTCTGTGCTTCATTTTCCTCATTAATAAAATAAAGATGACAATAGCAGCTAGCTCACAGGACACCATTGTGATGCTTCAATGGGAATCTATGTAAAGTATTTAGGACCATTTCTAGAACAAGCAACAACTCAACAACTCAATAATTGTTAGACTGTTGTTTTTTTGAGACAGGGTCTTGCTCTGTCGCCCAGGCTGGAGTGTAATGATGTATTACATATATTTCATATATTACCTCACTGCAACCTGGAACTCCTAGACTCAAGTGATTCTCCTGCCTCGGCCTCCCGAGTAGCTGGGACCACAGGAGCACACCAGCATGCTCAGCTAATCATAAAAAAAAATTTGTAGAAAGAATCTCGTTTTGTTGCCCAGGCTGGTCTCAAATTCCTGGCATCAAGGGAACCTCCCATATTTCTATAGGACACATTCTGTGGGTTCTTGTTAACATAAATGCTGAGAAAAACAAAGTACATGTATCTCTATTTTCTAAAGGTATTTTAATACAATGGAATTGATGGGTAAAGGGCATATAATTACCACCAAATTATCTATTGAAAAGTCATCAGCAACTTAAACTTTAAGCAGCATAAGTACCACTGCTCTTTATTCTCACAAACAATGTGGATAGAACATAGTCTCATTCCTCTTTTAACTTAAATTCTTTTACGAGAAACACTAAGGATTTTTTCCTATGTACAAACGTAACTTGTGGAGCTGCAAAACAGTACTTTGCTCACTTTTAGAATTATTTTCTTGTGGATTTGATTTGAAAGATTTCCTTGTAAAATGAAGATGTGCTTTTTATCTGTGTATATATATCAGTAATATATACAATTCTTTATATGTATAGTTATATATAATAATATATATAATAAAAAAATTCCCTGTAGGATGAAGACACACTTTTCATCTGAATATCTATTTTTATATATATTAGTAAAAACATATACATAGTAAATATTTTTCAAGTATGTTATCTTTTGTTAATTTTTTTCTGACACACATGGGGGTTTTAATTTTTTTTTTTTTTGGAGACAGTCTCACTGTGTAGCCCAGGCTGGAGTGCAGTGGCGCCATCTCGGCTCACTGCAACTTCCACCTCCCAGGTTCAAGCGATTCTCCTGCCTCAGCCTCCGGAGTAGCTGGGACTACAGGCGCATGCCACCATGCCAGGCTAATTTTTTGTATTTTTAGTAGAGATGGGGTTTCATTGTGTTAGCAAGGATGGTCTCGATCTCCTGACCTCATGATCTGCCCACCTCAGCCTCCCAAAGTGCTGGGATTACAGGGGTGAGCCACCGTGCCCGGCCTCGGGGTTTTAATTTTTAGTTTGCTAAATCAACCTTCAGAATGCCTTCTTGTGAGGTCATTCTTAGGACGGCCTTTGGCAAAGTAAAATGTACCTTTATAAATAAGCATTTGTGTTTCCTTCTGGTACTTTTCTCATTTTGCATGTGTAAAAATTTCAATCTGTATTCCATCAGGAACTCATTTTTGTGACATAAAATTTCATTAGTTTTCTTCAAAGAGCAGGCATTGTATTAATAACTCAACCCTTCCTACTCATCTGAAATATTACCATTATCAATCCTTACATCTATATCTTACATATATTTCAGTGTTTCTGGATTTCCATTCTGTTCCATGTACTTACGTCTTTTCCGCTGTTAGTAAACAATTGTGGGAATTAATAGCACATGTTGATATCTAGAGGAGCAAGTCTTTTTCACTCCGTTATAAAAATTTTTTAATGTCATCACAATAGTAAGATAGACAGCAGGTGTCATGCAAAAATGATAAATCCTTGATATTTTCATTCGGTTTATGTAAAACTGATAAACATAGAAAGAGCTCATGTTTTGAGAAAACGGAGTCTTCCCATTCAAGGAACCCACCTCCCACTTCCAAGTGTCCCTCTGAGAAGCCCCAGTAAACAGCCTATCTACATGGGTGGATTCGGATGTAAAACCGACCCAGGCTTTTATCTGAGAACTTCTCGCCTACTGAACATGACTCACGGTATTTTTGACATGGGAATGAGTTCTCATTAGGCACCTCCGCGACCCCATGTTTTAAACGTGTATATGCTCAACTTTGTGAGTTAAATCACTCAAATTCTCCACCAAGAGCTCCAGGCAGGGAATTGCCAGCGATGGAAAGCAGCTGAGGCTCCGTTTGGCTCCGCTGCTCCGAGGATGCCCCGCACCCTCCAAGGGCCTCGTCTCTGGAGCTGCGGGGAAGCCGGGCCTGGGGACCCCCTCCCACCCCGGGCTGAGCCCCCGCCACCTGTCCTTCCCGTCGCAGGCATCCACGTCCCGGCTCCTGCGCGCCAGGCAGCTCCACCTCCATGGCGTCGCCCCTGATGGCCACCCTGTGGGTCTTCCGCAGTTCCGCCTCCCTGGTGTGGGACCCGGGACCCGCGTACCGGTGGTGGACGGAGCCCAGGATCGCCTGGCCCAGGCCTCTCCCGAAGCTGAAGAGCTTCCTCATGGGGCGACTTCTCAGATGCCCACCACCGGCTCCTGAGCCGCAGCGGCTCCTCGTGGCCTTTCCACCCTCACCCCAGCCCCAAACCCGCGATGTAGCTCAGAATCCGCGACCCAGCCCGGCCCACCCACCACAGCCTTCAGCAGCGACACTCGCAGCCTCCGACCTCTCAGACAGAAGGAGCCTAGCGAAGCCGTTAGGCGCGCGCCTGCCCCTCGGCGCCGGCGCGGACGCCGGAAGCAGCTCCCAAGCCCCCGCGGCCGGCGGGGGGAGGCCGACAGGGGGCGGCCGGCAGGGCGCGGCTGCAGGTCGAGCGCAGGGGCCGCGGGCTTGCGGGTTCTCCTGGGCTCGCCTGGGACGTCCCGGAATCACACGCGCGCCGCCCCCGCGGCTTGAGGGTCCGCCTGGCCATGACCCCCGCCCCACTCCTCCTCTGAAGAGAGATCCGGGCCGCTGGCAGGGGCCCTCCGCAGCCACCGGGGATGGGGCTGAGGGCCAGCTCCCGCCCCGGTGCAGCCGCCGCCGAGCAGATCTCCTGGCCTGGCGGCAGCCACGGCGACATCTGGCCCCGGTTCTGCGAGGCCGTGAGCGCCAGCGAGCTTGGGAGTGGCCAGGCGGCTGCTACGAGCAGGCAGAGGGCGCCCGCAGTTAGAACGCCGGGCCGCGGAGCATGGCCCGGGCGGCCTCTGGATGGCGAGTGCACCTGTCTTGAGGGCCTGCCGGGCCTGCCCCCGCCGGGCTCCTCCTCTGCCGCAGCTCGGGACCGCTAGCCAGGGGCCCTCTGCAGCCACGGGGAATGAGGCTGAGGGTGGGTTCCCGCCTCTGTGCAGCCTCCCCCGGGCAGGCCGCCTGGCTTGGCCGCAGCGGCTGGGACATCTGGCCCCGGTTCTGAGATGTTGGGAGTGCGGGCGGGCTCGGGGGTTGCCTGGAGGCTGCTGCCTGCACACAGAAGGCGGCTGCAGCTTGGGTGCTCAGGCGGGCTGGAGGAGCATGGCCTGGGAGGCCCCGGATCGCCAACGCGCCCAGACTGAGGGTCCCCAGGACGTGCCTTCCGCCCCAGTCCTCCACCGCAGGGAGTTCGGGGCCGCTGGCATGGGCACTAGGCAGTCACCCCGATGGGGTTGAGCGCCAGGTTATTAGTTCTCGCCCCTGTGCAGCCGCCGTCGCCGGGCAGAATGCCTGGCTTGGCAGCCACCGGGACACCTGGCCCTGGTTCTGCGACGCTGGGAGTGCGAGCAGGCTCGGCAGTTGCCAGGCGGCTGCTGCCTGCACACAGAGGGCGACTGCAGCTTGGGCGCCCAGGCTGCGGAACATGGCCTGGGTGGGCTCTGGAATGCTTGCGCGCCAGGCCTGTTGGCCCCCACTGGACCCGCCCTGCTCCTCCTCTGCTGGAGCCTGGAGCAGCTGGAATGGCCAGTCTGCAGTCACCAGTTAAGTTTTCTTATCCCACGCATACACACAAAAAAGTAACTATTATCTGAGGTAATTAACATGTGAATTGACTTCATTTTGGTAATCATTTCGGAATGAGCATATAGATATAAACACATCACACTGTACACCTTGAATATTTACAATTTTTATTTCTCTGTTATACCTCAGTAAAGCCGAAAAAATTAACAGGATTGAAAGGATAACTCCACAGTTCTATAGTAGTACTTGGACACTTCAATACCTCATTTTAATTAATGGATAGAAAAACCAGATAGAAGCTTCATGAGAAGTGGAAGACTTGAAAAACCGTATAATGCATTTAGAGCTAATACACATATACAGAACAGTCCACCAACAACAGCAGAATATACATTCTTTTCAGGCAGATATGGAACTTTCTTTTTTTTTTTTTTTTTTTTTGTTGAGACGGAGTCTGGCTCTGTCGCCCAGGCTGGAGTGCAGTGGCCGGATCTCTGCTCACTGCAAGCTCCGCCTCCCGGGTTCCCGCCATTCTCCTGCCTCAGCCTCCCGAGTAGCTGGGACTACAGGCGCCCGCCACCTCGCCCGGCTAGTTTTTTTTTTTTTTGTATTTTTAGTAGAGACGGGGTTTCACCGTGTAGCCAGGATGGTCTCGATCTCCTGACCTCGTGATCCGCCCGTCTCGGCTCCCAAAGTGCTGGGATTACAGGCTTGAGCCACCGCGCCCGGCCAGATATGGAACTTTCTCTAGGATAGGCCATATCTTCGTCCACAAAATAGGTCCTAATCATTTTTAAAAGCTTGAAATAATACCAAATATAATTTACAACCACAATGGAAGAAACAACAGATACATAAAAAATGAAAACTCGAAAATTCACAAATATGTGGAAATTAAAAAACACACTCTTAAACTATCAGTGAGTGAAGGAATAAATCACAAGGAAAGTTATAAAACATCTTGAGACAAATTAAAAACAAAAAATACCAAAATGTATCAAATACAGTGAAAGTAGGGTTCAAAGGAAAATGTATGAATATAAACAACTACATTTAAGAAAAAAATCTCAAATCAGTAACCTCATTCTATACCTAAGGGCAGTAGAAAAAAACAAACAAAAAAGACTAAATCCAAAGCTAGAAGAAGGAAAGAAATAATAAAGATTAGCACATAAATCAATAAAATAGAAGGTTGGAAAGCAGCAGAAGAAATAAATATAGCTAAAAGTTGATTCTTTGAAAGATCAAACCTTTCACTATATTGACTGAACAAAAGATGGAAGACTCAGTATTAAAATCATAAATGAAAGTGGCATCATTACTACCAACTTTACAGAAATAAAAAAAGGATTATAGGACTATACTATAAAAATTCTGGACGATGACATTGAAAAAACCCTTCTAGACGTTGGCTTAGGCGAGGATTTCATGACAGAGAACCCAAAAGCAAATGCAAGAAAAACAAAGATAAATAGGTGGGATTTAGTTAAGCTAAAAAGCTTTTTCGGCCGGGCGCGGTGGCTCAAGCCTGTAATCCCAGCACTTTGGGAGGCCGAGGTGGGCAGATCACGAGGTCAGGAGATGGAGGCCATCCTGGCCAACATGGTGAAACCCCGTCTCTACTAAAAAAAATACAAAAAACTAGCCAGGCGAGGTGGTGGGCGCCTGTAGTCCCAGCTACTCGGGAGGCTGAGGCAGGAGAATGGCGTAAACCCGGGAGGCAGAGCTTGCAGTGAGCTGAGATCCGGCCACTGCACTCCAGCCTGGGCGACAGAGCGAGACTCCGTCTCAAAAAAAAAAAAAAAAAAAAATGAACAAGACAGTATTTGATAGCATAACAGGGTGATTATAGTCAAAAATAATTATACATTTTATAAAAACTAAAATAGCATAATTGGATTGTTTATAACACAAGCTATAAATGCTTGAGGGGATGGATACCCCGTTTTTTATTATGTATTACTCATTGCACACCTGTATCAAAGTATGTCATGTACCCCCATAAATATATACACCAACTATGTACCCACAAAAATAAATTAAAAATTAAAATTAAAACCAAAGGGAGGAGAGTTTAACGAGGCATGTGTGACCCGTGGCTTGAACTAGCTTTTCAGGTTAACTTTGGAACATCCTTATCCAAGAAGAGGGGTCCATTTAGTCAATAGGAGCTTAGAAATTAATTTTTAGTTTATAAGTGGAAAAAAGAAGGATTTTTAATCCTGAGCCATAGCTCTCAGTTAATCAATCCCTGCAGGGAACCCTGTTCTTTACTCTGGAGATAAACACTAGTTTTCTTTTCCACATTTCAAAATGAAGGGAAACATCTTGAAACTAAGAGGTACAGCCTTATTAAATTTGATTTGGTTTCCATTGTAATTAATTTAATCATGTGTGTTCCAGAGTCTGTCTTCAGTCTTCTCCTAGTTCAGGCCCATGATCTCAGGCCCATGATAAATTTGCTCAGCTCCCTGCTCAACAGCAAGAAATCAGTTTGAATTATTTAAAAACCTCATTGTGGCTGGGAGCGGTGGCTCATGCCTGTAATCCCAGCAATTTGGGAGGCCAAGGTGGGCAGATCACTTCTTGTCAGGAGTATGAGACCAGCCTGGCCAACAGGGTGAAACCCCATCTCTACTGAAGACATAAAAATTAGCTGGGTGTGGTGATTCATGCCTGTAATCTCAACTACTTGGGAGGCTGAGGCAGGAGAATCCCTTGAACCTGGGAGGCAGAGGTTTCAGTGAGCCAAGATGGTGTACTGCACTCCAGCCTGGGCAACAGAGCAAGACTCTGTCTCAAAATAATAAATAAATAAATAAATACATACATACATACATACATACATACATACATAAATACATAAATAAACTCATTGTGCTTCAAATTTCTTTTGCATATCAACTTGCATATTAACTATAATCATTTTGTTTATATCCAATCCTGAGAAATCTTTGAGGACTAATTTCACTCTTTTCTGCCATTTTGGTAAACATACCAAATGCCATCAAACAAAATGCACAAAATTCCTGAGAAATACATTTTATCCTTGAGGAGTAGACTTGCTGTGTTAGAGGAACTCATGGTTACCAAGCTTCTAGTTTAATAAACATGACTAGAATACTCTGTCTTAATATGAGTAGCTAGGTACTCACAAGGCATTTAGAAGGATAATACTTATGGTCTGAAAATAGCCACATTTTTTAGCTGGCCACATATTACAATTGCAGAATATTTTTGGCTGTACAAGACATCTTCCACCAAGCCTCAAAAACATATAAATGTCCTAGGAGTGCAGCATTTTTTCGTAAAGATAATATTAATGAACTAGCTTAGGTCAACAGGTTAATGGTCATTGTTAAAACCAATAGCCCCAACTTTAGTGAGTACATCTGCACCTTTCAAGTTTAATTATAGCTCTTTCTCTTTATAGTTACTTATAAGTGGAGACACTAACAAAAGACAATGCATTCCTGCTCTTGTTTTCTGAGGATGTCCAACTCTGTAATGGAGTCATTTCTAATAAACTTGCTTCCTTCACTGTGCTCTCTGACTCACCTCAAAGTTTTTCCTGCACAAGATCTAAGAATCCTACGTTGTGATCTATATCAGGACCCTGTTTTCCAGCAACATCTTTCAGCAACACCATGAAGGGACACCAAGACAAGACCCCCACTCCAAGGAAAACAGTCCACACAGAATCAATCAGCTGGCAGGTGGGCCATCTTTTGGAGTCGTGAAGCCATTCAGGTGGGCAAGAACGATTGTCCACTATTACTTAAGTGAGAGGCCCTAGGGTATAAAGTTAGGGTGAGAGACTCAGACCAAAGTTAGAGACCTGGGGTGTCATACTCAGATGAGAGGCCAAGCTCACAAGGTTAGGAGCCCTGGGGTATATTGAGAAGAATGGATTTGGCTAAAGAAGATGTTTGCCAAGTTCTCTTTTTGGACTGTCCACCTTGTGGTCTCTGTCCCTCACCTGAGTGCTCTGCATCTTGTCCCCTTTCTGCTCACTGCTTCTGTTTTGTAGCAACCCAGAGACTGCCACAGGAAGGAGGCCCCAAACAGTTTAGCTTTTACTTCCTCAAGGATCCTCTGACTTTTAGCTGATTGCTTATTTAATTTGCCACTGGTCCAAGTGACACTGAAAAAAAGAGATGTCTCAGAACCTAGTATTTTTGTACCTTAATTATCAGAAAAGATCAGCAATAATCTCTCCATCATTATGACTAGGAGTTGAAATGTGGCATTTCACAGCCCTACATAATAAGATCAGATCTGCCTGTTTAGTGACAGCCTCTTTTATGACAACCCCCTGTAAACAGCCTCAAGATGGAGAATATAAGACTTTTTCTTAACAGTTTTCTCTCATTTCTTAATCATAAGATCATCTTTGATGAGCTGGTATAGGGCAGCTGGACCCTACTTTCTAAACCCAGCATGTCACTTTTTTCCTGAAAGAGCTTTGTTGTAGCAGTGTGAAAATCGACTAATACATTACAACATACAAGTTACAGCCTTCCCATTCCCCCCCCACCCCGCTCTTTTCTGCAGCTTAATTTGTTTTATAGAAGAGAAACTAAGAAACTAAATGGGAGGAAATACTTTACATACAGGCTTCTCTGATACTTGGTCAGGATAAAAAGTTAAAATTGGCTTCTATATGTTTGATGGAGGAAAAGACAAAATAGGGATGGCACATAATTGATTACCCTTCTAATGTAAGTGCCTCTTAATATTAGGCTTTTCTTAGCTGGGGCTGAACTCTCCCCTGCCAGTCCAAGTACCCCTTAAGAACACAGACTCCTTCCAGTTCTGGTGAGGTGTGCAACATGTTTTTAATTTCTTCTAGTTTTCCAGAGTTATCTAGTGTCTGGGCATCATCTTCTCCCTGCCCTTCAAGTCCTGTCTTACATACATACCCCACTCTCAAAACACCTGAGCTTCACCAGAACAACATGCGGTGGAGCCTCTTATCAGCTGGCAAAGTTGAATGTTTGCCCTCTCTGGGAAGTGACAGATGATAATAGGGACACTATATAGGTATACGGACCCTTTTTTATGTCTGAGTTAGCCATATGCAAGGAAAAACTAAAACAGCTTTCAGAGGTTCCAGGAAAATTCGTAGACAAATTTGAGAGGCTAACCTTGATGTATGATCTGACCAGGCAAGATTTGCATATATTTATGCTCACCTGCTGCATGGTAGAAAAGCAGTGTATTACGGGAGTGGCTAGAGCACATGCTAACAGGGTGGCAGCCTGCAACCAGGGACCTGACACCTATCAAGTAGGAGGCACAGCAGTGCCTGACTAGGACCCAAAAGAGAACTAGAATCTAGAAAAGAGAAATGAATTAGGAAGAAAGTGGGATATAGAGAGAAAAAATTATGATCATTTGACTCCTTGAAGGAATCAAAAAAAGTGTCATAAAGCTTTTTGATTTTTACAAAGTCTGGAAACTTACTCAGGGAAAAGATGAAAACCTAGCGTTATTACAAGGGTGGATAATTTAGACTTCGAGGGAATACACTAACACTGACCCTGACTCCAAGAAGGGACAGGCATTGCCAGGAGTTTATTTTTTAGCCCAGTCTGCTTCTGATATCTGCAGGAAGCCGCCAAAAGCAGCCTTAGCCTTCCAGACTCCCGTGGATCAGATTTTAGACTTGGATTCTGCAGTTTTCCATCACAGGAATAGGGCAGAGAAAACACAGAATAAAGCAAATCTCCCAAGAGGCCCAGCTTCTAGCTGCAGCCTTGTGCTCTCCACCATTTCAGAGGCAGCCCCTTAACCCCTGGCCCTCGCAGAGGAAGTGAGAAGGTAAAAGTCCCAGTCCGTGCCTCTGGGCCACTGTGCCTTGGTTATCAACCAATGTGCCTTCTGTAAGAAGGTCAGCCACTGCCGAAGGAAATGCACTGTGCTTCCAAGGGAGCCATCATCAGAGCCCAGCAGACTCAAAAGTGGTAGGGCCTGATACTTCCTACCTCTGCTCCCATTGGACTGTTAGCTATCGAGAGATGGAGGAACCTCAGGTGACTCTTGAAGTGGCAGGTAGGAGCATTAACTTCTTATTAGGTGCAGGAGCAGATGACTCCGTTCCTGATTCAATACAATGGACTCCCGTCTTCTCATGATGGCCAAGCCCAAAAACACTGCTTTTCGCATCTTCTAAGTTGTCTTCCAGGGGCTCTGGGTTTCTCATCTGCCTTTTTAGTACTGTCTGAATACCTGACCTCTTACTGGGGAGAGGTTTATTGACTCAGGCCAAGTGATGGTCACCCTCACAGATCATAAAGCATAGAAAGTGTTACTTTTGTTCCTGACCCCTCAGGGGAAAAAAAAGTTAAGAATGAACTGTCACATTTACCACCTGAGGTGTTGTCTCAAGTAAATCTTGAGGTTTGGGCCACACAGGCTCTGGGAAACACACTAAACCCCTCCCCCATTCAAATCCAACTTGAGCCTCGTGCTCCTCACCCTCGAGGATTTATTTTTTATGTCTCAAAAATAAATAAACCATCAGATCCCATGAGGCTTATTCACTGTCACAAGAACAGCATGGGAAAGACCCATCCCCCGATTCGATTACCTCCCACTGGGTCCCTCCCACGATATATGGGAATTATGGGAGCTACAATTCAAGATAAGATTTGACTGTGGACACAGCCAAAGCACATCACAGGTTTTGAAACAAATTTATTTAGGAGGCCAGACTTAAGAGAGATGAATCCCTTGACCATCCCAAGGAAGGGTGGTTAACGGAGGCAAGTTGTTTTATGCACAGGAAAACAGAAGGGCTAGATATGCTATTATTAGTCAGCACAAGAGAATCGAGGCACAAGCCTTGTTGGCCTCTACCTCAGCTCAAAACGCCGAGTTAATTGAACTTACTAGGCCCCTGCAGTTGGGAAAGGATTTGAAAGTTAAATACTTTACCTTTAACTCCTCGACAATACATTTTAGGGTGAGAACCATGAGGGGAAATTCAATCCCTTATTGCCAAATTCTTGCCTATGAGTTACCAAGGCCGTGAGAGTCTCCTTACAATACTCACACATCACCAGATGAAAAGCCTAATGGCATGAGTTACAATACTCACACATTACCAGCTTCCAAATTCTTGCCGTGTGAGTTACTAAGGCCATGAGAGTCTCCTTACAATACTCGCATGTTACCAGATGAAAAGCTTAATGGCAAGTACAGATTTGTCAGAAACCTTAGAGCATTAATAAATGCAGTTGTCTCCATACACCTCATTGTCCCCAATACTTACCAAGTCCCAGGGGATGCAAGCTGGTTTACACTCTTAAATCTGAAAGACACATTTTTCTGCCTCTTAATGTGTCCAGATTCATAATATGTTTGCCTTTGAATGGACTCATCCAGATACACATTCAGCCTAAAAACTAACCTGGACAGTCATCTCTGAAGGGTTCTGGGATAGCCCCCACTTATTTGAAAATGCTCTAGCTAAGGACTTAAGAAATCTACAGTTGGAAAGACACACAATTATTAGTATGTAGGTGACTTGCTCATTGCTAGCCCAACTAAATAAGACTCACATTATAGTACTGTTAAGTTGGTAAATTTCCTGGGAACTTGCGGATACAGGGTATCACCATACAGGGCTCAGATTTTGACTCAAAGACTTAAATATTTGGAATCTACCTTAACCTCTAGAACTGATCAACATCCCTAGAAGATAAAAAAGTTATTTTAGTCATCCAAGGATCCCAGTCCAACAAATGACTGTGGGCTTTTTTAGGAGATGTCTGGGTACTGCTGCTTATGGGTGCCCAGATTTGGATATGTAGCCAAGCCTTTATATGATACACTAAAGGGAAAGATTTAGAGCTCCTAGAATGTAATTAGAACTGCAAGCAAACCTTCAACACTCTCAAGGAGAAATTGTGCTCTGCTGCAGCCGTGGGAGTCCCCAAGTTGGATGAACCACTTTTTCTTTATGTGGCTAAAAAGCAAGGCATAGGCACCTTAAAACAGCACCTACAGGTTTTTGACCCCACAACAAGGGACGGTGGTCCTAGAAGCTAAAGGGCACCCGTGGATAATAGGAGAATATTTATGAAAGCATCAGGCCTTATTGCTAAACACTCCAGACATAACGCTTAAAGCCTGCCAAACCATAAACCCAGCTACTTACCTGCCAGAGTCCACAGGTGCTCCTAGCCTTTCCGGCATACAGGTTGTATTAGTCTGTTCTCATGCTGCTAATAAAGACATATCTGAGGCTGGATAATTTATCAAGAAAAGAGGTTTAGTTGACTCACAGTTGCACATGGTCGGGGAGGCCTCACACTCATGACAGAAGGCAAATGAGGAGCAAAGTCACATCTCTTACACGGCAGCAGGGAAAAGAGCTTGTGTAGGGAAACTCCCCTTTATAGAACCATCAGCTGTAATCCCAGCACTTTGGGAGGCCAAGGCAGTGGATGACCTGAGATGAGGAGACCAGGGCCAGCCTGGCCAACATGGTGAAACCCCGTCTATACTAAAAGTACAAAAATCAGACAGGCATGATGGTGGGCGCCTGTAATCCCAGCTACTCGGGAGGCTGAGATAGGAGAATCGCTTGAACCCAGGAGTCAGAGGTTGCAGTGAGCTGAGATCATGCTACTGCACTCCAGCCTGAGCAATGGAGCAAGACTATGCCTCAAAAATAAATAAATAAATAAACCATCCGATCTCATGAGGCTTATTCACTGTCACAAGAACAGCATGGGAAAGACCCATCCCCCGATTCGATTACCTCCCACTGGGTCCCTCCCACGATATATGGGAATTATGGGAGCTACAATTCAAGATAAGATTTGACTGTGGACACAGCCAAAGCATGTCACAGGTTATGAAACAAATTTATTCTAGCAGGCCAGACTTAAGACAGATGAATCCCTTGATCATCCCAAGGAAGAGTGGTTAACAGATGCAAGTTGTTTTATGCATCGGGAAAACAGGAGGGCTAGATATGCTATTATTAGTCAGCACAAGAGAGTCAATGCACAAGCCTTGCTGGCCTCTACCTCAGCTCAAAAAGCTGAGTTAATTGAACTTACTAGGCCCCTGCAGTTGGGAAAGGATTTAAAAGTTAACATTTACAATGATTTCAAGTATGATTTTTTAGTACTTCATGCTTATGCTGCAGTTTGGAATGGGTAGGGACTCCTGACCCCCAAGGGCTTTTCCATACAACATCATTCAGATTTTGAGCTTGTTAGAATGCTGCTTTGCTGCCAAAAAGTGGCTATAATTAATTGCAGAGGACATCAAAAGAGAGACTGACCGTGTAAAAGGAAATGCCCTTGTAGATGCCACAGCCAAGGCCCCTGCACTGAAAGGGCCAATGAAGCTTATGGGTGTGCTGGTCATCATACATAGAACTGGGCCAGAATACTCTGAAGAAGAACAAAAATGGGCCAGGGATTGCATTTCAGTCCAGGGCCCCTCTGGCTGGCTGAAGGATAGTAATAAATTACTAATGCCACGTACCAATCAAAGGAATATAATTCAGCACTTTCATGATTCTTTTCACCCTAGAAGGGATTGTTTCTGTTAATGTCTCATTTGTTTATGGGGTAAATCTTTTCAAGACACTAAAACAGGTGTCTCAGCACTGAGAGTTCTGTGCCTGACATGACCCAAACGGCCAGCAATTTTCTCCTTCTCCAGTTAAACCTGTCCAACATTGAGGAACCTATCCAGGTGAGAACTGGCAACTCTAATTTACTCAGATGCCTTTCTGCAGGAGATTCAAATATTTGCTAATGCTCACTGATACCTTCGCTGGTTAGATCGAGGCATTCCCCACCCCATCTGAGAAATGTTTACCAGAAGAAATAACTCCTCAGTTTGGGAAATCTAAAAGCCTGCAAAGCGACAAGGGCCCATCTTTCACAGCAGGCGTATCCCAACACCTATCCTCAGCTTGAAGAATCCAATATGACCTTCACTCTGCATGAAGACCGCGGTCCCCTGGAAAGGTGAAAGGGCTAATCCTACTCTAAAGAAGACTCTAGCTAAATAAGAGGCCTGACTATCTCTAACACCCATAGCTTACTGCAGGTTTGAACTGCTCCAAAGTAAAACTTATAATGAAGTCCTGTTGAGTTAACAAATGGAAGGCCCTTCCTAACCACAGATCTCCTAATAGATGAAAAGACTCATCAATTACAAAAATGTCATCAATCTAGGACAGGTGCAAGGCACTCTGTGAGTGTGGAAACAAGAGTCTTCCCCTCCCACATGGGAGGAAAATTCAGTTTTACCTCAGCTAGGGATTTAGTCTTACTAAAGACGTGGGAGGAAGTTCTCCAGCTGACCAGCTTTCCCCAACGTGGAAAGGACCACAGCAAGGACACCTGAGCTCCCCACCAGACGTTCAACGCCAAGACACAGTTTTTTGTCTTTTCTAAGCCATATGACATTGAGCTGTCTGTTCAGATTCAAGGTGGGCTGACTGAAGTTCTAAGCACATGGTAGGGCTAGTTGATGCAAGATTCCCTGCTGGGAAATCTGGCGGGGGTGGGGGTGTCATCATGTTCATATCTCAGGTCTTCCTTTAGGGCTCGTCAGACTTCTGGAGAACAGCTTGCTGGCTCCCTGCCTGAGAGTACGGGCCCAGCTGCTGGTGCTCTGGGGCATTCCTGGAGGAGGAGGGCAAAGAGCCACTGGGTTCAACATTCAGTTATACGGCACCCAAATAACCCTGTTTCCATGCAGTGCCACACCCTCAGCTGTGCCCCAGCTCAGATGCCCTCATTCTAATCATCACCATAGAAGAAACTTCCAGACTTCTGCCTTTCCCAATCTGCCCTTCCCTGGCATGGCCTCGTGTGAGCCTGTCTCCCCAGCATGGCTGACCAGTCCCAGGATGGAAGCCCTGTCCGGGGGACCATCAGAGTCCATCGTTGTGGGTTGTCAAACTCCATTCGGGCCTGAGGTGGCCTCCACGGCCCTAGGGTTTCCAGGCCAGGTCTACCCCCGCCTCCCCTGGGTGTGATGTTACAGGCACCTCCTAATAAACATCCCCATTGGTTTAAGTGCAGTTTAGCTTTCTACAACACACAGCTGGGGCAGCCCTGACGTGCACCCTTCAGCACATCTCTGGCTCCTTGTACTGACGTACACCCTTCAGCACATCTCTGGGGGTCCTTGCAGGGGTTGGGGAGAAGGGAAGATGTGGGTTAGTGGAGTTGGGGGGAGGACAGGCAAGGTGTTGAGGGGACAGAGGCCAGTCAGCATAAGGACATACACCATCCCTGCTGGATGGGCTGCACCTAGCTCTTCCTGCTTCCCTCCTCCATACCACTTCCTACAGAACCAAGGCAGGCAGAAGTGAATCCCTTGCCCAGAGGAGCACAGCTGACAAGTGAGTCGGATTGGAATCCTGGCCAGTCAAGGGTAGGGGATATTAGGACCACAGAAACCTGTAGGCACTGTGGCTGCACATACAGCTGGTCTCCGGACAAGTCCCCGATGCCCCAGGCACCCCTAGCTCCTCCACCCCGCCGTGCTCTTGTCTTAGTCTGTTTCTGTCGCTTACAACAGAATACCTGAAACTGGGTAATTGACTTTTAAAAAGAATGTATTTGTTATAGCCGTGGGGGCTGAGAAGTCCAAGGTTGAGTGGCTGCATCTGATGAGGACCTTCTTGCTGGTGGGGACTCTGCAGAGTCCTGAGGATGGTCCAGGTGTCACATGGCCAGGGGGCTGAGCATGCTCACGTGCCAGCTCAGGTCTTCCTTCCTCTTCTAAAGGAGCCACCAGTCCCACTTGGTGATAACCCTTTAATCCAGGAATCCATCAGATTAATCCCAACCACCCTCAGAGGCCCCACCTCTCAGTGCTGCCACACTGGAGATTAAGTATGAACATGAGTTTCATAGAGGATAAATATTCAAAATAGCACCTCCTAATTTTTAAATGTTTCTTAAATCAACTAATCAATTAAAAAAAGAAAACCTCTCTGTGCTAAACAAGGCCTATCAGTGAGCGAAAGCCAGCCCACATGCCTGGCAGTGCCAATCTACCTCAAGGTCCTCAGAACTCTCCCGTCCCCTCACCTTTCCCTGAGACCAGGTGACTTGTGGCTCCCTGAACACAGGAAGCACGTCCTCACGTCTGAACATTTGGGCCTGAGTGCCCTTTCTGCCTAAGTCACAGGCCCAACACATCCTGGTGGGCAGCCTCAGCAACGGCTTCCTCCCGCCCAGGAGGCCTCCCTCCATTGCTTCTCCCCACCACAGACCAGATCAGGTGAGACACGCTCACGTGTCTTACCTGGTTCATATATGTTGTGGCAGGATCTTTTCACTTGGAGGGTTCAACCAGGATTCTTGGTGCTGTTCCAAGGCTCCCATCCCCACCCTGTCACCTCAGCTTTGTGTCCATAAATGTTCACTGTATTTCATAAACCAGAAAAAAAGCAGTGTCTCTGGAATAAAAAGAACCCTTACAGAAAACTTAGTGTGAGATATGTATAGGTGTGTACACATGTACACTGATTTTTGGTTACTCACTTGACATGATGTGAGTGCTATGAAGTTAGGCCTGCAGTGCTGGGAATTGGTGTCCCCCTGTTTTTTGTTTGTTTTGTTTTTGAGACAGAGTTTTTGCTCTGTTGCCCAGGCTGGAGTGCAGTGGAGCAATCTTGGCTCACTGCAACCTCTGCCTCCTGGGTTCAAGTTATTCTCCTGCCTTGGCCTCCTGAATAGCTGGAATTACAGGCACCCACCATCACGCCCAGCTAATTTTTGTATTTCTAGTAGAGATGATGTTTCCCTATGCTGGCCAGGCTGGTCTCGAACTCTTGACCTCAGATGATCTACCCCCCCTCTCCGCGTCCCAAAGTGCTGGGATTACAGGTGTGAGCCACCACACCGCCTTCCTAATGAGGAGAAGCACCCATCAGTGCTCCTTGGTGGAACCTCAGCTCTGACAGTTAGGCTTTTACTCTTTTCCCATGATCCTTGATCCTGGCAATTTCTGGTTTCCTGTTTTCTCTCATGCACCTGAGGCAGGTGGCAGGTGAGTCTGAGGTAAGGAAGGTGTGGGCCCTCCTCAATGCAGGCCACACTGCCAGGTAGAATTTCAAGCAGCGATGAGCCATGCACAAATTTACAAAACTCCCTCTGGTGGCCAAGGAGGACACCACGCTGGATCCGTTCCTCTACCCCACCCCCCTCTGAGGCTCTGGTGTCTCCAAGCGGCCTGGCCCAGCCCCCAGTGCCCTTGGAACCTGGGTCACAGGCTAGCTGCCCTCCCCAAATTCTGCAACCACCCTTCACACCACCCAGCCCCTTGCCCTCCCCATCTGCACAGTCCTGCTCCTTCTCCCAACTCTGGCCCTGGCCACTCCGTGGATACTGGTATTGTGTTACTGCTGTTCTACCCTACACTCACCATTTGTCAACCACTGTTCCCACTCTTCCAGTCCCCAAAGTCCGGCTCTCCGCGGTTTTCCTCATGTGCCCAGCCTCGGTGCCGCGCTTCCTGCTTCACTTTTCAACGTAGATCTGGCAACATCCCAAGTCCCGGCCTCTC